>NC_071553.1:5729663-5900774 GCF_026979565.1 Vidua chalybeata
GGGGGCAGCTTGGGTCTGCGACACATCCTCAGTCCTTTGGATTTTTGGAGGTCTCCAGGCACTCAGGGCCAGAGGCACCTGGAGACAAAGATCAGCCTTTTTCCTGGGAAAGAAAAGTGGCCAGCCCGGGTTCCTGATGTCAGTTTGCAGGTGGTGTATGGCTTTGCCCTTTCACTAAAATTGTATTTTGCTGCAGCTTGGGTCTGGGATATGTGGACTGCCCCCTCCAAATGTCCCTCTTCCCTCTGCCCTGTTCTGCTCTGTCCCCATCTCCACCCCTCACCCCTACATGTACTTCCTGCCCACCCCTTCCCCAGTCTCTCTCCACCCTTCACCCCTCCCCATCCCGCCCCTGCCCCATCCCTCACTCCTCCCATCCCCCAGGTGTGACTCCCTGCAGCAGGACATGGGAGCCCGGACTCGTGGGGATAGTGCGGCCCTCGCAGCAGGACAACACCCAAAGGAAACAGGCAGGGACGGCGTCTGTGGGCTGCGCGGTGTCACAAAGGCACCTGGGGCTGAGGGGAGGGGGCTGGAGGGTGACACAGAACATGGGGCAGCTGAGAGGCAGAAGGGGTCTTTAGGAGTAAAAAGGGGGGCTCCAGGGTGGCAGAGAGACGCTGAGAGGCTGTGGTGGGAACCTGAGGGTGACACAAGGAGGCTGAGAGGCAGGGGCTGTCCTGAGGGACAAAGTGGGGGGTGCCTGAGGGTGACAGGTGAACCAGCCCTCACAGCACCCTTAACCTCACCCTTAAAACCACCCCTACAAGGGTGGAAAGTGCACGGTGGAGGTTAGGGGGCCACAGGACAGTGTCGGGGGACTTGGGGTGACACACAGGCATTGCGGGCTGAGGGGCAAAAAGGGGGGGACTTGACAGGTGGAGAGCTGACCCTGAGGGTTAGGGGTACAAAGGACAGGGCACGGGGTACCAGGAAGGGTTAGGGTACAGCAGCAGCCCTCACCCCAACCCTAAGCTCACCCTAAACACACCCCTAGAACACCAGTGTTCCTCAACAGCAGCTGCAGGCAGTGACCCTAATGCTGGGACAGCCCCAGAACCCTCCCAGCAGCTGCAGGCAGTGACCCTAATGAAAAGGTAGGGATGATGTTTGCTGGCTAGAGAGTGACTGGTAGAGGTTGGGGACTGAGCACTTTTTTAGGGGTTTTTTTAGGGCTTTTGAAAGATATTTTAGGGTTTTTTTCACAGGAGCTTTTTAGGAATTTTCTGTGACTATTTAGGATACTTTTAGGGCTTTTTTAGGGCTTTTAAAAGATTTTTTTTAGGGTATTTTCATGGCTTTCTTACTACTAATTAGAATTTTTATGGGTTTTTTTTTGGGTGTTCTTGGGGCTTTTTTAGGTCTATTGAGGGTATGTGGAGGACTCTTAGGACTAGGGTATTTTTGGGTCTTTTGAGGGAACTTTTAGGTTTTTTTAGGGTCTTATCAGGGCATTTTAAGTATTTTTGGGATATTTTTAGAGCTCTTTTAGGAATATTGAGGGATTTCTTAAAGGTTTTTTAGGGATATTTAGGTGTGTTTTAGGGTTTTTTTTAAAGTAGGGTATTTTTCTTGTATTTTAAGGGTATTCTGAGGCTATTTTTATGTTTTTGTGGGGATTTTAGGACATTTTGAAGATGAGGGGTTTTTAGGGAAATTTTCTGTTTTTTCATGGCACAGCACATAGAGGCTGAGGGGCATTGTGGGGGCTTGAGGGTGACAGAGGCTGGGAGCTGAGGGAGGCACAGGGAGAGGGGACAGTGGGTGACAGAGAGATGCTGAGGGGGGCAGGGGCAGCTGGAGCGTGACACGGAGAAGCTGGGGGCTGAGGGGCAAAGGAGAGGGATTAAGGGTGACGCACAGGAGCTGAGGGGCAGCTGAGAGGGGGCTTGAGGGGCAAAGGGGGGGCTCGAGGGTGACACACAGAGCCTGAGGGCTGGGGGGCAGAGGGAGAGGTTGAGGGGTAAAGGGCGAGGGCTTGAGGGCTGGACAGTGCAGTGGAGATCAGGGCTACAGGGTACAGCTTAGGAGGCAAGTTAGGGTACAGGAGCACCACCTCTCCCCCCAGCCCTAACCTCAGCCTAAGCAGCCCCCCTAACAAGAGCCTTTTCCCTTTTCAGCCCTGCCAGCAGCAGCACCACACAGCAACCCTAACAGCGAGAGCACACCGGAACGCTCCCGCTAGGACAAGGCAGTGACCCTCACACCAGGACAACGACAGAACCCTCAGAGGACAACAGGACCCCCTGGAGAAAGGTAGGGATGACATCTGTGGGCTAGAGAGCAACAGGAAGGGTTTGGAGGCTGAGCAGGTTTCCTTGAGTGTTTCTCCAGGACCATTAGGAATATTTAGGGGATTTTGGAAGGCTTGTTAGGACTTGTCTGGGGTCTTTTAGGGCATTGTTACACCTTCCTAAGGGCTGTTTTAGAATTCCTTAGTCCATTTTAAGGGTCAGGATGAGGGTCAGACAGGCTGAAACACTGGAAATGCAGAGTATTACTGGAATGTAGTACAATGCTTTGGAAAGGTGCCAGTGGAGGGCACATCCTTGCTTGTTGGGATTTTTTGGAGGTGTCCGGCCACTTCAGGGGCCCAGGCCCCTGGAGGGAAAGATCAGCCTTTTCCCTTGGGAAAGAAAAGTGGCCAGCCCAGGTTCCTGATGTCAGTTTGTAGGGTTCCCTTGGGACTGTCAGGGCAGCACAGGTTTGAGTTGGGGGCAGCTTGGGTCTGCGACACATCCTCGATCGTTTGGATTTTTGGAGGTGTCCGGCCACTTCAGGGCCACAGGCCCCTGGAGACACAGACCGGTCCTTTTCCCTGGGAAAGAAAAGTGGCCAGCCCAGGTTCCTGATGTCAGTTTGTAGGGTTCCCTTGGGACTGTCAGGGCAGCAGAGGTTTGAGGTGGGGGCAGCTTGGGTCTGCGACACATCTTCAATCGTTTGGATTTTTGGAGGTGTCCGGCCACTTCAGGGCCACAGGCCCCTGGAGACTAAGACCAGTCCATTTCCCTGGGCAAGAAAAGTGGCCAGCCCAGGTTCCTGATGTCAGTTTGTAGGGTTCCCTTGGGACTGTCAGGGCAGCACAGGTTTGAGGTGGGGGCAGCTTGGGTCTGGGACACATCTTCGATCGTTTGGATTTTTGGAGGTGTCCGGCCACTTCAGGTCCACAGGCCCCTGGAGGCAAAGATCAGCCTTTTTCCTTGGGAAAGAAAAGTGGCCAGCCCAGGTTCCTGATGTCAGTTTGTAGGGTTCCCTTGGGACTGTCAGGGCAGCACAGGTTTGAGGTGGGGGCAGCTTGGGTCTGCGACACATCTTCGATCGTTTGGATTTTTGGAGGTGTCCGGCCAGTCAGGGTCACAGGCCCCTGGAGACACAGACCAGTCCTTTTCCCTGGGAAAGAAAAGTGGCCAGCCCAGGTTCCTGATGTCAGTTTGTAGGGTTCCCTTGGGACTGTCAGGGCAGCACAGGTTTGAGGTGGGGGCAGCTTGGGTCTGCGACACATCTTCGATCGTTTGGATTTTTGGAGGTGTCCGGCCACTTCAGGGCCACAGGCCCCTGGAGACAAAGACCGGTCCTTTTCTCTGGGAAAGAGAAGTGGCCAGCCCAGGTTCCTGATGTCAGTTGTAGGGTTCCCTTGGGACTGTCAGGGCAGCACAGGTTTGAGGTGGGGGCAGCTTGGGTCTGCGACACATCTTCGATCGTTTGGATTTTTGGAGGTGTCCGGCCACTTCAGGGCCACAGGCCCCTGGAGACAAAGACCGGTCCTTTTCCCAGGGAAAGAAAAGTGGCCAGCCCAGGTTCCTGATGTCAGTTTGTAGGGTTCCCTTGGGACTGTCAGGGCAGCACAGGTTTGAGGTGGGGGCAGCTTGGGTCTGCGACACATCTTCGATCGTTTGGATTTTTGGAGGTGTCCGGCCACTTCAGGGCCACAGGCCCCTGGAGACAAAGACCGGTCCTTTTCCCTGGGAAAGAAAAGTGGCCAGCCCAGGTTCCTGATGTCAGTTTGTAGGGTTCCCTTGGGACTGTCAGGGCAGCAGAGGTTTGAGGTGGGGGCAGCTTGGGTCTGCGACACATCTTCGATCGTTTGGATTTTTGGAGGTGTCCGGCCACTCAGGGCCACTGGTCCCTGGAGACAAAGATCTGCCATTTTCCGTGGGAAAGAAAAGTGGCCAGCCCAGGTTCCTGATGTCAGTTTGTAGGGTTCCCTTGGGACTGTCAGGGCAGCACAGGTTTGAGGTGGGGGCAGCTTGGGTCTGCGACACATCCTCGATCGTTTGGATTTCTGGAGGTGTCCGGCCAGTCAGGGTCACAGGCCCCTGGAGGCAAAGATCAGCCTTTTTCCCTGGGAAAGAAAAGGGGCCAGCCCAGGTTCCTGATGTCAGTTTGTAGGGTTCCCTTGGGACTGTCAGGGCAGCAGAGGTTTGAGGTGGGGGCAGCTTGGGTCTGCGACACATCTTCGATCGTTTGGATTTTTGGAGGTGTCCGGCCACTTCAGGGCCCAGGCCCCTGGAGGCAAAGATCAGCCTTTTTCCTTGGGAAAGAAAAGTGGCCAGCCCAGGTTCCTGATGTCAGTTTGTAGGGTTCCCTTGGGACTGTCAGGGCAGCACAGGTTTGAGGTGAGGGCAGCTTGGGTCTGCGACACATCTTCGATCGTTTGGATTTTTGGAGGTGTCCGGCCACTTCAGGGCCACAGGCCCCTGGAGACAAAGATCAGCCTTTTTCCCTGGGAAAGAAAAGGGGCCAGCCCAGGTTCCTGATGTCAGTTTGTAGGGTTCCCTTGGGACTGTCAGGGCAGCACAGGTTTGAGGTGGGGGCAGCTTGGGTCTGCGACACATCTTCGATCCTTTGGATTTTTGGAGGTGTCCGGCCACTTCAGGGCCACAGGCCCCTGGAGACACAGACCGGTCCTTTTTCCTTGGGAAAGAAAAGTGGCCAGCCCAGGTTCCTGATGTCAGTTTGTAGGGTTCCCTTGGGACTGTCAGGGCAGCACAGGTTTGAGGTGGGGGCAGCTTGGGTCTGCGACACATCCTCGATCGTTTGGATTTTTGGAGGTGTCCGGCCAGTCAGGGCCACTGGTCCCTGGAGGCAAAGATCAACCTTTTTCCCTGGGAAAGAAAAGTGGCCAGCCCAGGTTCCTGATGTCAGTTTGTAGGGTTCCCTTGGGACTGTCAGGGCAGCAGAGGTTTGAGGTGGGGGCAGCTTGGGTCTGCGACACATCTTCGATCGTTTGGATTTTTGGAGGTGTCCGGCCACTTCAGGGCCACAGGCCCCTGAAGACAAAGACCAGTCCTTTTTCCCTGGGAAAGAAAAGTGGCCAGCCCAGGTTCCTGATGTCAGTTTGTAGGGTTCCCTTGGGACTGTCAGGGCAGCACAGGTTTGAGCTGGGGGCAGCTTGGGTCTGCGACACATCTTCGATCGTTTGGATTTTTGGAGGTGTCCGGCCACTTCAGGGCCACAGGCCCCTGGAGACAAAGATCAGCCTTTTTCCCTGGGAAAGAAAAGTGGCCAGCCCAGGTTCCTGATGTCAGTTTGTAGGGTTCCCTTGGGACTGTCAGGGCAGCAGAGGTTTGATGTGGGGGCAGCTTGGGTCTGCGACACATCCTCGATCGTTTGGATTTTTGGAGGTGTCTGGCCACTCAGGGCCACAGGCCCCCGGAGACACAGACCGGTCCTTTTACCTTGGGAAAGAAAAGTGGCCAGCCAAGGTTCCTGATGTCAGTTTGTAGGGTTCCCTTGGGACTGTCAGGGCAGCACAGGTTTGAGGTGGGGGCAGCTTGGGTCTGCAACACATCCTCGATCGTTTGGATTTTTGGAGGTGTCCGGCCACTTCAGGGCCACAGGCCCCTGGAGACAAAGACCGGTCCTTTTCCCTGGGAAAGAAAAGTGGCTAGCCCAGGTTCCTGATGTCAGTTTGTAGGGTTCCCTTGGGACTGTCAGGGCAGCACAGGTTTGAGGTGGGGCAGCTTGGGTCTGCGACACATCCTCGATCGTTTGGATTTTTGGAGGTGTCCGGCCACTTCAGGGCCACAGGCCCCTGGAGGCAAAGATCAGCCTTTTTCCTTGGGAAAGAAAAGTGGCCAGCCCAGGTTTCTGATGTCAGTTTGTAGGGTTCCCATTTGTATACATCGTTTCCATGTGTTTTGCTGGAGTCTAAATAAAAAAAAATATTCAATAAATTTGAATCAACCCTAATAATGATGCCCCCCGCTCCCTCCCCTTCCCCCTTTGGCTCCTGTGTTTTTTTGGTGTGGTTTAGTAATTTTTTTTTTCCCCACTGTATTTCTTCCTTTGCTTCTTCTCTTAGTTTTCTTTCTGTCACGTCAGTTCTGTCCGTCCCTAACTTTGTTTCTGTTTCTCACTGTTTCTAACTCTCTCTCTCTCTGCTTCTCTATTTCCCTGTATGTCTTTTCTTCTGTTTCTCTCTTTCACTATTTCTAACTATTTATTTTTCTCTCTAGTTGATGCTTTTACTCTTTATTTCTTTTTCTCTCCAGCTTCTCTTCTTTTTTTTCTCTATTGTTTGTCCTCTTTTTCACTCTCACCCTCTTTCTTTTTCACCGTAACCCTTCTCATTTTTTACTCTTTGCCATTCTTTTCCTATTTCTTTTGGTCTCTTAAGTGGTCTCTTAAGTGGTCTCTTAAGTGCTCTCTTAAGTGGTCTCTTAAGTGGTCTCTTAAGTGGTCTCTTAAGTGCTCTCTTAAGTGGGCTCTTAAGTGGTCTCTTAAGTGGGCTCTTAAGTGGGCTCTTAAGTGGGCTCTTAAGTCTGTCTTTTTCTTTCTTTCCATCTTTTCATTTCTAACTTTGTTTCCCTTTCTAGCTTTCAAAAAGCAGCAGTAGAAACTTTCAGGCTCCCTGGGAGTAAAATAAAAAACAAACTTTAAATAATTATTAAAAAAAAAAAGAATTTACTCCCCGGGAGCCTGAAACTTTCTACTGCTGCACCGGACATAGAGTTTTTCTTCTTTTTAATATATACCTATACAACCCCTAATTAGTGCTCCACCTGGCACATTACAATACCCACTACCCACATCACCCCCACCATGTAGACACCGCCATCTTGCTCCCCATCATGTGACCCAATGGGCGCCACCATCTTGCTCCCTGTCACATGACCACACGGATGCCGCCATTTTGTAGAGCTAAGGAGCTGCATTCAGGGTTAGGCAGCAGGGGTTAGGGTTGCAGTTCGGGTTGGGTTAGGGTTGCGGTTAGGGGTTGGGGTTAGGGGTTAGGGCTAGGGTCAGTTTGTAGGGTTCCCTTGGGACTGTCAGGGCAGCACAGGTTTGAGGTTGGGGCAGCTTGGGTCTGCGACACATCTTCGATCGTTTGGATTTTTGGAGGTGTCTGGCCACTTCAGGGCCACAGGACCCTGGAGACAAAGACCGGTCCTTTTCCCTGGGAAAGAAAAGTGGCCAGCCCAGGTTCCTGATGTCAGTTTGTAGGGTTCCCTTGGGACTGTCAGGGCAGCACAGGTTTGAGGTGGGGGCAGCTTGGGTCTGCGACACATCCTCGATCGTTTGGATTTTTGGAGGTGTCCGGCCAGTCAGGGCCACAGGCCCCTGGAGACAAAGACCGGTCCTTTTTCCTTGGGAAAGAAAAGTGGCCAGCCCAGGTTCCTAATGTCAGTTTGTAGGGTTCCCTTGGGACTGTCAGGGCAGCACAGGTTTGAGGTGGGGGCAGCTTGGGTCTGCGACACATCCTCGATCGTTTGGATTTTTGGAGGTGTCCGGCCACTTCACAGCCACAGGCCCCTGGAGACAAACACCGGTCCTTTTCCCTGGGAAAGAAAAGTGGCAAGGGAACCCTACAAACTGACATCAGGAACCTGGGCTGGCCACTTTTCTTTCCCAAGGAAAAAGGCTGATCTTTGCCTCCAGGGACCAGTGGCCCTGAGTGGCCGGACACCTCCAAAAATCCAAACCACTGACACATAATTCATGGACATTCCTTTCATTACAAGTATAGTTTACATATTTAAAAACAGAAACCCAAGTGATAATCCCTCAGCCATTAAGTGGTCCAAAATTCCATAAATCAGGCCAGCCAAAAATAGATTTGCTGTTTGTATTAAGTTTTTATGATATAAATTCACACAGGTATGTTTATGGAATTTTTGTGCCTGTCTCAGATAAGTTACAGATGTCTAACTTGGAATACTATTTACTTGCTATTCTTACATTCATTTCTGACTTCCAAGCATCTTTTTTTAATTTGGAAAATAAAGCCTTCAGAAACAATCTTTCTCTATAAGTTTATTTTGACAGTTAATTAGGTCTGAGAAGTTGCAACTTTATGGAGCCTATTTGTTAGGTACTTGCACATGTAAGTGGGAAAGAAAAAGCAGATTAAGGAATAATTATTTTATTTTCTTAAGAGATGCCAGAGAATCAGAGGATTTTTAAAGAGAGATAATAGTAGCTGTGTTTTGGATACCACCTAGAAACCTTTCAGTGCATAATTTTGAAAATTTCCACAGCCACTTAGCAAAAAATACTTATTTTATCCTGTAGGAAAAATACAGATTATCTGGTTTTATATTTAACATTTTCACATTCTAGGTAGCAGACTAAACAAATAATGTTCATGTTTTAAATATGTGACAATGGGAAAGAGGAAAAACAGAAGATTATAAACACGACTGAGAACTCTAATGAGATTCTGTACAAAGGATGGTAATACCTTTTCATATTCCCATGTCTTGCTGTTGCCTGAGCAACCAGGGAAAGCGTTCCTAATCCTCTGCATTTTTCCTGTATCATGGGTCAGCAGAGTGTTGGCTGGAAACGTGATTATGGCTGTTTTTCTTTTCACAGCTAAAAGAAACAAGACGTGAAAGACTGAATGAAGACCAGAATAGCCCCTGGTAATTTGTTTTACCCCCAAAAGGATGGACACTCGCTGCACTAATTGCACTTATCATGGAATCATTCAGGTTGGAAAAGGTCATTAAAGATCATCGAATCCAAATCTACACTGAAAACGTCACAGTTTCCAGGTGAATGTGGTTTAGGGGATGTTTTGCCTGATTTCTCTTTACAAGGCCATTTTCTGAGCAGATGAGCTTACACAGCTTTTAATGATGATGTTCAGCTGGTGCTGGCTCACAGCTGATTCAGTCAGCTCTCCTTTTTTGTTGGCATGCACTCCATTAAATAATACTGAAGGGTTAGTATATTTGCAACCCTCATTGATTTGCTGTTACATGAAAGTGAGTTAATTTCTTCTAGCCAAGTTTGGCTGGAAAAACAAAAATTCTCCTGCCATAAACCATCATTTCAGATCTGTCTTCAGAACACTTCAACTGAAAAAAAGTGTTTTAAAATTAGAGAACATTGGAGATTAAAAAAATATGGACCACTGAGGAGGTAGTGCTGGGTGCTTGTGTGACTTCTCTGATGTTAGTGAGGCTGAAGAGGGTTATAAATATATGTATAAAATTCCAGTGAAAATACATGGCAACTGAGGCTTATCACTTTTGAGATATCAGATTTTAACTTTTAATGCACAAGGGACCTGTTTAGCAATTGCTCTAATTTCAGCAATTCTGAAGAAAACAGCAGCAGAACAAACAGCCAAAAAGAGATACAAACACAAGTCAGTTTTGAGGCTTCATAAATCAACAAAGAAAAAGGTCAGCTCTCAATTTTAAATGATACTTCTCTTCCCTTTTTAAGTATGTGTTATATGCTTGAATAAACATGGAGAAAATTGTAATATGAATGAAGGTGCCCAACTCTGTTTGAGGTGTCTTGTCTGCTGCTTTCATTTGAAGCAACTAATTTTGCACTTGCACCCTTTAAAAACTGGGACAGCAAATAAATTGAATTAAGCTGTGCCTCTGGGATTTGAGAGAAGTTCAGAACGTTTTTTGAAATAACACATTAGTTCCACAGCTTTGATATAAAATGAAATGATGTATAACTTGTTTTGATGTTGTAACACATGGCCCTCAGTCATCAGAGATGTCTGGACATCTCTGTGCACAAGTCATCCCACTGTTCTTAATAGGGAACCTAATATAATTATAATAAGCTAATTCAGTGCAAATTTAAGAGTATAAAGTTTCAAAACTGAGGTAAAAAATTAGAGTTTGCAAAAGTTGGTCATATTAAAAAAAAAAAATCAAGTAAAACCCAGTTAATATTCCCACATAAAGAAGGAAAACCACAGAATGGCCTGGGCTGGAAGGGACTTAACATCTGTTTGCAGTGTCCTGCTGTGGGACACCTTTCACTAGAGCAGGTTGCTCCATCCAACCTAGCCTTGAACAATTCCAGGAATGTGGCAGCCACAGCTTCCCTGGACAACCTGTTCCAGTGCCTCACCAGCATCACAGAGAATTTTTTCCTGTTACTCAATCTAAACCTCTCTTAGTTTGAAACCTTTCCCCCTTGCCCTGTCCCTACATGCTCTTGGAAAAAGTCTCTCTTCATCCTTACTGTAGGCTCCTTTCAGGTACTGAAGGGCTGCAGTTAGGTAACCCCAAAGCTTCTCTTTTCCAGGCTGAACAAACCCAGCTCTCTCAGCCTTTGAAGTCGCTCATCAATTACTGAAATTATTTTATTTACTGTTTAACCAGGAAGCAAATGCAGCCATAGGTTGTTTTAGGGTTTGTTTTATCCTTCATGGCTAGGACCATACTGTTATACAGCTGTTCTTTGTGAGATCCTTTGTAAATCAGTGAGAGTGTTGGGTAGTATTGGGTCTTTATTTCTAAATCCTTGAAATGTTCTTTTTCATGAAAAAAAAAAAAAAGTTTTTTATTTATTTTCAAGTTTTGATATGTAAATAGTAGATCTGTAAAAAAGTATACGCCATATATACACAGTATATACTTCAAAGGGATATGTAAAGACTTTTCAGCAGTAAGGCACATCTTTCTCTTTGCTTTTAAAGCTGCAACAAACTGGTGCAACCTGAGTACTTTGCAAAACAGACTGTCACATACTAGCTGCTCTCAGATTCCACGGTTAACATACGTTAAGAGACAAAAGATCTCCAGTTGGACTGTAAATGAGGGAAAACAACATTCTTTGCTTCCTTCTAAAACAGTTAATTCTATAAATTCAGATGGTGATATTATGCAATACTCTGCGCAGAGTGGGAGGTGGAACGCACATATGTTCAAGTATGTGGCATGCTCTATAAAAAGTAAGTGTGGGAGCCTCTGCAATTCCTATCTCAATTCTTATCTCAGTTGCTAACTTCCTTGTTCAATCTCCTCAGTCCCTCTCTCTCTAGTCCCTCCAGCCTGTCACACCTCTGCATGTGAAAAGGCCTTCTGGACCTGAAATAAAATAAATACAGGTTCTTGCTATTTACATCGTTTGTTTGATGTTGCTTGTAGACTAACTGGGGCAGGCAAAGGTTCTCTGGGAGTGTAGCCGGGGTGGACTCTGGCACCCGATCATGCTTCAGGGTGTTTCCTGGGACCCCATGCCTCCTGAAAAAAAAAAAGTGGGCTGCAAAATGAAGACACCCCAAACGAGCCTGGGACAAAAACCCCACCTCATCTCCCGTGGCCTGACGGCTCCCGGCTGTGAGGTACCGGCCTGGGATGGGCCCGCACATCTGTACCCGAGCTCCCAAACCCAACCCCGCGGATGATGTGAGCAGGGGCAGCCCGCTCCGGCCTCCGGGAGGCCGCGGCTGCCCGGTGCTGCCTTGTCAGCCGCGGAGGGGGACACGGCCAGCAGCGACCCCCGCCTCAGCCACGAGGGCAGCGCGGAGGGACCCCCCCGCCCTCCCGTCACCACCAGCCCCCGGGGGCCTCCCGCTCGGCGCGGCCCGGGTGTGGGAAGGCACCGGGGAGGGGCGGGCGGTGCCTGCCCGCGGGGGGAGCGGAGCGCGGAGCCCCCTCCCCCGCCTGGCCGCTGGCTGCCGCCTCTCCCCGCCGCTCGGCCGGCCCGCGCCGCCACCGCCGCCTCCATCTTGAGCGTGTGTCCCCTGTTCCCCCCCCCCCCCCCCGCCTCCACAGCACCGAGAGCGTCGGGGGCGCTGGAGCCCCGGGGGGGAGCGGGGGGGAGGTGAGGGTGGTGGGGGGCGAAGCGGCACCGGGGCCGGAGCGGCAGCGGCGGGAGCAGCGGCGGCAGCAGCGGCGGCGGCGGCAATGAGGAGGCGGCGCTGAGGAGGCGGCAGTAGCCGGAGCGGACGGAGCCGACATCTTGTGCCCTCCCCTCCCGCCGCCGGCTGGGTGAGCCCGTCCGCCCCAGGGGGGAGGGGAGGGGGAGGCGGAGAGAATTAAAAAAAAAAAAAAAAAAAAAAAAAGAGAGGGAAAAAAAAAAATAAAAAGAGAAACAAAAACAAAAATTTCCCCCAAAAGGAGGCGGCGGCAACGGTGGAGAAGCCGCGGCAGCGGCGCGCCGAGCCGGCCAGGTAAAGCTCTGCGCGGGAGGCCGCGACACCCTTCCTTCAGGGGTCTCTCCTCCCTCACACACCCCCGCGCCGGGGTCGCGGGAAGGTGACCGGGCGGGCGGGAAGGAGCTGGGGGAGGCCGGTGCGCCGCAGCCTGCGGGCCTCTCCCGCGTCCTTGCTCCGACTCGGTGCGGCGAGAGCGGCCCGCGGTCCCTCGCCGAGGAGGGGGCAGCGGCGGAGAGCACCCGGGGACGGGGAACGGGCAGCGCCGTGTCAGCCGGGCCCCCCCATTGCCGCCATCTTGGCCCCCCCCTCTTCGCGGCGCGGCGGGGGCGCCGCCCACCTTCTCCCACGCGATTGGTCCAGGCGGGGCCGAGCGCACCCGCCGTTAGCCCCGCAGAGCCTCGCGTTGCTATTGGTGCTGGCGCTGTGATGGACGGCGGCGGCAGCCAATGGCCTTGCAGCGCTGCTGCGCTCGCGCTGCGCGGCCCCGCCCGCTGCCTGTCTCGGGAGGCTGTGGCGGTTCCGCGGGGAGGCGCGGCCGCGCGCTGGGCCCGGGCCGCGGCTCGGTCCCGCCGGGGTTCACCGCCTTCTCCTTCCCCCCCCCCCCGGGACGGTTTCATTTCTGTCCGAGTCCCTGCTGTGTTTTGGCTCAGATCGCTGGCTGCTACTGGAGTTGAGCCCTCGGTGCGCGGGGTAGCTCCTGAGGGGAGCTCCCGCCAGTGCCTGACAGCTGAGGGCATGTCGCCGTTCCCTCAGTTGCTGCTGAGATCTGACACCGCTCATGGCGCACCCCATCTGTTGCTGAGCCCTGACTTTATACCTGAAACTTCATCCATGGCCCGTCTCGTACTCTCCCTATTGCAGAGGGAGGGCCTCTCTCGAGGCCCGTGCATCTCCGTCAGCTTGACTTGGTTACAGCAGTATCAGGGCATTGATAAAGATCGAGATCTCTGCATGTGCCAAGGCAAACAGCTCTGTGACATCTGTTGGACACCAACACATTTCATTGTAGGCATCAATGTCAGTGTGAGGGGCATAAACCCTTGGCAGGTGTGTGAGGGGACCATGGGCAAGCACAGGCATGGCAGGAGCAGGAAGGGACATTGTCAAGGGCAGCCAGAGTTTGCTGGTGTTTTGGTTGGCAAAAGGTGCAGAGGGGGCTGCAGCTGTTTCAGGTTGTTTCTTTCCTCTGGCATCCATTGATTTTATCTTACAGATGTGTTTTTTAAATAGCACCTGGAATTTGCTCCTTTCTGGAATAAGCTTGGACTTCTTGTAGGTCCTGGTCCTGTGAGATGCTGCTTGCTGTGGCACACAATTAAGAGTTTCTGGAGCTATGTCCTTCATGGAGCACAAATATTGCATTGGCTGAGTACAAATTGTGGGTTTGTGGTGTGTTTCCTTGTCTGTGGGTCCCAGAGAAAGGAACTGAATGTGTGGATTGCTTTAAATAAGGGTGAGGTGCTGGTTCAGGCCTCTGCATAGCAACAGATAAACTCTGGGCTGGCTTATCTTCTCACAGAGAATTTACATTTGCTTTCCTTTGTCTCCTTTCTGACTTCTTTCAGCCTCAGCTTGTTTATTCCCATAAGTCATGTTCCCATCCTTGACTCTGCCCTTCTCTCTTGCATTACTCACTTGGCTTCCTCTCTGCTTTTCCTCTTTGCCAGCTCCCTCCTTCGCCCTGCGATCTCCGAGCTGCTGCCACCATGTCTGAATCCTCCCCCAGACCATCTCCCCAGGCTTCTCCTCTGCTCCCCTCTGACAGGCACCTCCTTAATGTCAGCAGCCGACTCTCAGCTAATTATCTGGCTTGCTGATTAGCAGTGTGCGCGGGCAGAGCTGGCTGGGGCTTTTTGATAAGGCTCTGAGCAAATGCCATTTCACGGCTCCTGGTGCTGGGAGCTGTCTTGCTGCTTTCCTGCTTGTAGCCCTGTGGACTCTCCATAGCCAGGTGGCTCAGGTGGATGAATGGGAATTGTGGCTCCAGAGGGGCTAACGCCAGAGCTCGTAAGTCCATTGGGATCCATGCTGCTTGTCGCCTTTTTATCCCTCTTTGCTTCCTCGTGGAAGAGCAGAAGGGAGTCACATCTGGTCTCTGCTGCATTGCTCAGTTCATCCTCTGGTTCTGTTTGTGACCCTTAACAGAAGGAAAAGCAAAACTGAAGGATGGTTTTTCGTTATGGGACTTTTTTGCATCTGCAGTGTCAGAATGGAAGGATCGGTGGTGTCAGCCCTCAACTGTGAAACCTGGAGGAGCTCCCTCCTGGACTGAGGGAGAACCATTAGTTTTCTCATCTGGAGCTGACAAAAAAAAATTAAATTGGAAACTGCATTCATAAGACCTGAATAGTGCATTCCTTTTTACCTGGAAAACAACCAGCACATTTGGGGATATAAATGAAAAGTCACAGGCAAAAGAGCAGAGGAGAATTTGTTGGTTTGTGTGAGCTTAATATGTGAATGGTGCAAGAAGATGTGAACAATGTTGTTTGAATTTCAGGGGATCTGAATGGTTTGCTGATCTGGTCAGCAGACTGTTTGTATATTGTGCTGTCAAATTATTTTGAGTTTTTCTCACTGGTCGTGTGGTGGAATGTACATCTGAGGTGCAAATAGAGGAGGTTGGAGGGTGCTGTGCTCTGATACACATTGCAAGAAATGGCTGATATATCAAATACCTGCCTGTATCTAAGGTGTAAAGACTCAGGGAGCCTGAAATTGCTGGAATCTGTGGTAGAAATTCACTCTATTGCAGCACTGAGCGAGTTTTTCAGTCTGTGCTGCCTCTTGCTTGTCTCCTTGTCTTACCCTGTCCTCTGTCCTCTTGTGTCCCAGGGTCTCTGGACCACAGGGATGAGGAAGCCTCGGAGGAGGTGCCGGCAGCACTTGGAGGGGAGGCGTTCTCCCTCGCCCTACAGCCTCAAGTGCTCGCCCACCCGCGAGACGCTGACCTACGCGCAGGCCCAGCGCATCGTGGAGGTGGACATCGACGGGCGGCTCCATCGCATCAGCATCTACGACCCCCTGAAGCTCATCACCGAGGACGAGCTGACAGCCCAGGACATCACCGAGTGCAACAGCAACAAGGAGAACAGTGAGCAGCCCCTCTTCACTTCCAAATCTAAGAAAACACCTTCCAGAGGCAAGAAGAAGGAGTCCTGCTCCAAGCACACGCCAGGGATATCTTTGCACTTGCCCCAGCCCAAGTTCCGTGTGGTGGACTCCTTCAGCCAGCCAGATGCTCCTCCCCTCCCTGCTGCCTACTACCGGTACATTGAAAAGCCTCCCGAGGACCTCGACGGAGAAGTGGAGTATGACATGGATGAGGAGGATCTGGCATGGCTGGAGATGGTCAACGAGAAGAGAAGGGCTGATGGTTATGGGACAGTTTCTGCTGACACTTTTGAGCTGCTGGTGGATCGGTTGGAAAAGGAGTCGTACCTTGAGAGCCGGAACAACGGGGCTCAGCAGTCCCTCATCGATGAGGATGCCTTCTGCTGTGTCTGCATGGACGATGAGTGTCACAACAGCAATGTCATCCTGTTCTGTGACATTTGCAATCTGGCCGTGCACCAGGAGTGTTACGGTGTGCCCTACATCCCTGAGGGGCAGTGGCTTTGCCGCTGCTGTTTACAGTCCCCTTCTCGCCCTGTGGATTGTGTCCTTTGCCCAAACAAAGGGGGAGCCTTCAAGCAGACCAGCGATGGCCGCTGGGCTCACGTGGTCTGTGCCATCTGGATCCCAGAGGTCTGCTTTGCAAACACTGTGTTCCTGGAGCCCATCGAAGGGATCAATAACATCCCTCCAGCTCGGTGGAAGCTCACATGCTGTATCTGCAAGCAGAAGGGCATGGGAGCTGCTATCCAGTGCCACAAGGTGAACTGTTACACTGCCTTCCACGTCACCTGTGCACAGAGAGCCGGTCTCTTCATGAAGATTGAGCCCATGAGGGAGACCAGCATCAACGGCACGACGTTCACCGTGCGCAAGACTGCCTACTGTGAGAGCCACTCCCCGCCTGGCACGGTGAGAAGAGGGTGTCCAGCTGCTGGTGGTGATTGGCAGGAGGTCACTGTGAAGGAGGAGGAGGAAGAGGAGGAAGCCAATTCTGGCCCTCCCAAAGGGTCTGTGAAGAAGAACCAAGTGAAATTGAAACAAAAGATCAAAAAGGAGCCTGGTGACGTGACCAAAGGGCGTTCGTCCATGCCCGTGGTGACCGTTGCACAAATTCCCTCTTACAGGTGCGTGCTGCAGGCTTAGGGAAGGAGTTGGACAGCTGTAGCTGAACAGGGTCTGTTTTAAGGACTCAGTCTCTCTCATTGTTGACCTTGGTAACACTGAATCTTCAGTCAAGGCTTTAGCAATAACTGTTTTCAGAGTGCTCTGCAGCGTAACTTGTGGCTGGGTTTCTTCTGAGTGTCACTGTGGTTTTCTGGCTTTGCTGAGCAGCCATCCCAAGCTGTTGTGTAATGCAGACTCTTAGGTGGTCCCAAATGGCAAACACCCATCTGCCATGAAGGCATTTTTAAAATACTTGAGGCATTACAGGTTGGTAGGCAGGTAGGGGTCATCCCACTATTAAAATTTTTGAGATCTCATTCCATAGTTTCTTAATTCCTCCTTTTATTACAGAGCATGTCAAACCCGACAGTGTTGCAAGCAGCTTTGACTTTGGCTGTATTTTTGTATTTTTCTCCCAGCTCTCCCTCATGCAGAACTAGGTAGTGCTGAATTTTTGTTTGGTGCCTTAGGAGGTGTGTTGATGTGTCTATTTTAACAGATAGGCTGATAAGGCACCATGTGTAAGATAAGAATGGTAAGCAAAGGTTAAAATAGGTGATCTGTTATTCTTGTACTCCTGTCAAATTAATTTCCCAGGCTCCAGATTAATAACATTAAACTTAAATGGCCCCTGGAAGGTTCTTGACATGGGAAGTAGTTTTGAAATTAAGGCTTGGAGCTGAATTGATGATTTCATACTTCGTGCTGTGGCCAGTGCTTGGTGGGACCCTCCAGTACGAAAAGGGGGCACATCTGTCTGCGTGTGGGGAGATCCCAGATTGTCCCAGTTTGTGTGTACTTCAGAGTGAACAAAAGCTTCATCAGGAGACCCTAGGGTCTGCAAAGCCATGACACTCTGTGCTTCCTTCAGGCTGAACAAGATCTGCAGTGGGCTCTCCCTGCAGAGGAAGAACCAGTTCATGCAGAGGCTGCACAACTACTGGCTGCTGAAGCGGCAGGCGAGGAACGGCGTGCCCCTGATCCGGCGGCTGCACTCGCACCTGCAGTCCCAGAGGAACGCCGAGCAGGTACCCGCTGCTGCCCGGCTCAGCTCACGGGGCACGACTCACAGCTTGGCTTCCAGCAGGAGATGAGCTTTACACATGGCTGGGGAGGGGAGCGAGGGTGAAAAGATCAGTTTTAAGTCTCTCTCGATCTCCTCTTGGTGTGCTCATGCCTGAAGAACTGAGTTAGTGTATTAGTGGGATATCCATGATGCCACTAAAGTTGGTGTTGGTGAGACAGCAGGTAGGAGCTTTTCCCCTGAGTCTTCTGATTATGCAAAAAAAAGCTCTTTTCTCCCCTGTCTTTGGTTGCCTTCCCTTTAGACTGTAAATGCTTTGGACTGCTGCTCCAATGCACAGGAAAATTTCCAGCCTCTGTAGTAAACTTGGATCTAAAAGCAGGGAGGGTGTAAATGAGCACACACTGAAGTGTGTTCCCAGGGTGAAGCTGCAGGACAATTTGGGGTAATTTCACAGATGAGGTAAAATCTAGAAAAGCTGATGTTCTCTCTGTTAGACAGCTAAATGTTGGAGGAAGGAGGGGACGTGGTCTGAACAAGAGACAAGGCAGTAAGAGGAAGACTCTGAGAGCAACTCCCAGAGGATTCCTAGAAAAAGAAGGAAACACAGGAAGCCTGTGGTGTTTTTTATCTTACCCCACTCATATTTTGCAGAAGGAGCAGGATGAGAAGACGAGTGCAGTGAAGGAGGAGCTGAAGTACTGGCAGAAGCTCCGGCATGACTTGGAGCGGGCTCGGCTGCTCATCGAGCTCATCCGAAAGAGGGAAAAGCTCAAAAGGGAGCAGGTAGGGAGTTCTGGCCGTCCAGTTCCTGCTCTTAACTTCAGTCCCATGCAAGCTCTCTGTGCTGCAGGAGGAGCATAACAATTTTTCTTGTACCTTTTCCTCTTTTGACATGTTCTGACTGTTGGGTGTGCAGAGACACCTGTCCCTGTGCCAGTCACACGTTTGCACTGTGCAGCCTCTGCCCCCAGAACCAGGGCTGGGCTGCAGAGTGCTGACAAGATGTATTTGCATCATTAATAGTGGATTTGATTCCTGACCTACAGAACCCCTTCTATTTCTGGGCATGAACCAAGTGTTTTGCAGAGTAGAAGTTAGGTCTCTTTCATGATTATTTCAGGAGTTTGGTAACACCTTCTCCAGAGAGAAGTCTAAATGACAATTTACCTCTTAATTTCTAAAGCTAAAAATTCCTGTGGTTTGTCCTCTAAGGACATTTTTAGAAGAAAAAATTTAAGATGGAGACCATTTACTAATTTTCCAGTTTCTCCTTTGACCTATGTGCACATCTCCAAATTTTACTAGTTGCTTCCAATGCTTGCCAGCCTAGCCTGTCTTTGCTATCCTTATTTTGTTGGTTGCTGCACCCACAGCTGTGCTCTCTGGCTAGTCTATCCTCCAGGACAGCTCCAGAAAAGGCTCTCTTGCACACAGTGAGCCTCTGCACATTCTCAGGCCTTGCTTGGGTACTTCCAGGCTGTCTGCAGGGAGAGGGAAAGCAGCATCCTCTGTGATCACAGCTCCTCTGAGAGCAATTTTTTCCATGGCCAGAAACTACCCACAGCTTTTCTGGAGTCCTTTTGATGGTTCATTTGCTTCATTGTCCTTGATTTACATTTACAGTGCCTCAGCCCTCATTGCTGTGTGAACATATTTTAAGTAGGAGGATAAAAAACCAAAAATCATTCTTGGGCTTTGTTTGCTTTTGATATCTTGATGTAACCCTATCACAGCTGGCTAAATCCATAAAAGCTTATAGAAACTGTGGTGTGCTTTTTAAAAGGATAAAATACCACAGGAAAGTGGTATCTAGTTGGGCTCTATCCCAGCCCAGCTTTTAGGTGAGTGCAGAAGGATGCTCCAGAATCGTGCATCTCTGTTTGGCTTTTTTCCTGTTTTGGGGGAAAAGTGTGGTCTTTGTCTATATTCAGTCTCTCATTGATGCAGTCTTGTTGCTGAGCACACCAAATGCAGTTTGCTTTGTGTAAACAGACTTGCTTACCTTTGTTTCTGAAGTGTTGATTTAATGACATAACGAGTGATTATAAGATCAAAGAAATGAAGATGTTAAAGGACAAATAAATACTTTTATCCTGTTCTTTGAATAGATTTTCCATGCAGGAGATTTTCAGTGCTACAACTTGTTTGTTTGAAATCAAACGGTATTAGAGACTTCCTAAGGGATAGAAGGAGCTATATTAGGAATTTGCAGACATCTAACCACTGTTGTTTGGTTTCTGCCTTGAAGTCTGAGAGCTTATGTCTTAAACTTTGTTTTTGCTCTCTAGTCCAATTATGGATGTTGTTTTTTGTATAAATGCCTGCATACTTTTAATTTTTATATAATGTTGCTAATTGGCATAATAACAATATCTTGAGGCAGGGAGTTCTCCAGGATAATTTACCAGGCATGCAAAGCCTGTTTTCGTTTTTAATTGTGGTATCCTTTAACTTCCTGGGGTTTCCTATTGTTTTGACTTTGTGAGATTGAATAAACAGGAGTTCCCCATGTCATAGGATTGGACTGGGCAATGCACATGGAGAGTGCAAGGTGTTTGCCAGAAGTTCTACAACAGTGCTGGCCTGAGGTTTCCACCACTGAGTAAAGCTGGGAGGATGATTCAGAGGAATCTGGAGGGAGACACCACTCACAGATCCTGTCCTCATGGCTGTGTTCCCATTGCCAGGTGAAGGTGCAGCAGGCTGCCATGGAACTGCAGCTGACCCCTTTCAATGTCCTGCTCCGCACAACCCTGGACCTGCTGCAGGAGAAGGATGCTGCCCAGATCTTCACAGAGCCTGTTAACCTGAACGAGGCAAGTCTCTTTCCTAGAGGTGCTTAGTGGGTTGTAGATGAGATATTGCTGGGCAGAAGCAAAAACCACCTCGTCCCAAGCTGCTGGTGGACTAAAAACTATCTCAAAAAGGACTCATAATATGTCCAGGACAAAAAAAGGGCATTTTTTTCTGAAAGTTTAGCACATCTTGGATGAGTAATATTTTGCAGAGCCAGGGTGTGTCTGCCTTGCCTGGGTGACACAGAAATGAACATCTGTTGCTGCCCCTTGCCAGTGGAAAGGGCATTAAGAGTGCTTGTGATGGGTGCGCTCTGGTTGGCTAGTAAATGGTTTTTGTAATTGTACAGGTTTTATATGTTTAGGTTCCAGATTACCTGGAATTCATTTCCAACCCAATGGATTTTTCCACCATGAGGCGGAAGCTGGAGTCCCACCTGTACCGAACCTTGGATGAGTTTGAGGAAGACTTTAACCTTATAGTTGCCAACTGCATGAGGTATAATGCTAAAGACACGATTTTCCACCGAGCAGCTGTCCGGCTCCGGGACCTCGGGGGAGCGATTTTGCGTCACGCGCGGCGCCAGGCCGACAGCATCGGCTTTGACACTGGCGTGGGGATTCACCTGCCTGAGTCGCCCAAGCCCCACGACTTTTACCGCTTTTCTTGGGAGGATGGTGAGTAATGAGTAGTGTTTTTTTTCCCCTCAGGCAGATCATAGCTTTAGTTCTGAGCATGTCGTTCAGCCTGCATGGAAATTGTGGCCATTCTGCATAGGAGAATTTTCCTATCCATCTGTTTACCTAGGCACATATAGAACTCCTCTAGACCCCCAGAGAGTGGGATTTCAGGTGAGCTGGGCACTCTGAGCTAGGTGCAGCTTAGCTCCAGCTCTCCTAGTGCATGTTTGTGTTGGCAGAGCCTTGTAAACAGCCCGTGCTCTTTGATTTGTGCCAGGAATGTTGTACAAACTCACTAATTTAAAGGGCATTGCAGACTTGGGTCTGGGATTTTTTGCTGCGAGGAAAGCTCATCTATTTCATTGTTAACTGGGAAAATGTACAGCAGCTGGGTTAGATGGAGCACTGAGGGCTGAAAGGGGGTGATGAGGGGTGAAGGTACTGGGACCTTAGCAATCCTTCTAGCTGAGACTTTCCATTCCCAACACAACCCTATCCATTCCCGCGGCCCTCTTGAGATGCAGCACCAAAGCATTGGTTGAGTAACTTGGTTAAACTTAGTACAGCCATCAAGCACACAGAGCTTGCAGTGTGCCATCTGGTTCCTAAATGTTGAAGTCCTCTTGGGTGCAGATGGACAGTCATTATGAAATTTGTGTAGGTGTTCAGCTGTCTGTCCTGCTCCAGCGGATGCCAGCCCTCCAGCAGAGCCAGAGGAATGAAAATATGTTACGTTTTGGCCGCTTATGTTTGTGGTCTGATTTTGTCATTTAATCTGACAATGAAATTGGTTTCTGACAAGGGCCTAGACCACAGGCTGTTCTGTGTGGGGTGCAGATGTGTCTTTTCACTGTTGCCTCTGGGGCAGTAACAGGAACTGAGGGATGGTCAAGTTGAATCAACTGCTTTTTATCCAAAGAAGGAAGTCCAAGCTCCAAAGTTATTTCCCCGGGCTAAAGCGATTCATTCATGGAAAACATCAAAGGGAATGAGGCCTGGCACTGGCCCCAGATGCTTCTCCAAGAAGCCTTACTCCTTCCCTTCACTGTTCCCTTCTCTTGTGCTGCAGTGGATAACATCCTGGTCCCGGAGAACCGGGCTCACCTGTCGCTGGAGGCGCAACTGAAGGAGCTGCTGGAGAAGCTGGACACGGTGAGCACCATGCGCTCCAGCGGCGCCCGGACGCGGCGCATCCGGCTCCTGCGGCGCGAGATCAACTCCATCCGCCACAAACTGGCCCAGCAGCAGAGCAAGGCCCTGCCCAACGGGGACACTGTGCCACGGGAGGGGCTGGAGACAACATCCAGGGAAGGGGATGAGGAAGGGGAGAAAGGTGAGCAGCAGGATTTTGATTCCAGGTCTCTAGTGCTCGTCAGCAGTCAAAGCCTGCTGTTTCTCCTGTGACCTTAGTGAAAGATGGGAATGGCTGTTGGTGGTTTTGGGAATGACTCTTGCTAAAATGTTCAAGCAGATTCTTTATTCCTTTAGCAGATGGTGCCAAGCTCGCGTACCCTCCGACCCTGGAGCCCACAGGACCCGCACCCACCCTCTCAGAGCTGGACTCTCTGCAGGACCCTCCAACGCTCAAACCCATCAGTGAAAGCAGGTCCCTGAACCAGCTGCAGAGGAGGATGGTGTCAGACAGGGAGCTCTTCGACAAGAAGGCTCTGCAGCAGGAGAGCCAGGCTTTCCAACGCCTGCTGTCGTCCAACAACGGCCTCAACGGCCTGGCCCTGCCCCCTGCAGACAGCCCTGCCAGCCCCGCCCTCAGCAGCGTGGGCCGGCGGACTTCGGTCCTTTTTAAAAAAGCCAAGAACGGTGTGAAGCTGCAGAGGGGTCTGGAGTGCTCCCTGGAGAACGGGGAGGAGCACAGGCAGGGCGGGCAGCACTCACCCTCCTGCCCCGACGGGGAGCGGCAGGCGCGGAAACGCTCTGCCCTGGGCACTGGGCTGGTGTTGGAAGCCTGCAGGTAAGTGGCCCAGGCAGAACTGTTCCCTGAAACACCTTCTGTGTCTGGATTAATCTCTCTGATTCTGTTCTTAGTTCCAAACCCAGCCCAGACTGTTACTTACTTGTGTGTTGACTCTAAAACACAAAAAGCTGCTGAGTTTTCATCCTGTCCTCTTAAGCTGCAGGTCCCAAAAGCAGTGCTTGATTTTTCAAGCAAGTGGGTGTGTGTTACACTGCTCTTTCTCAGTGTATGCACATCCTCTCTGCTGATGCAGTTCTTGGGAGCCAAAACTTGGAAAAACTTGAATTCAAATTTTCAGTTCAGCACTGCAGGAAATGCTGAACTTTTACCACCTACTAAACAGCTGGTTTCTTCCTCTCAGAAGTTTAAGAGCAGAACTGGGCACTTCAAACATGACTGAACAGAGTTAAAGCAAGCACCTGACATCTTCTGATGTCTCGTGGATAACTTGTGCAATTATTCTATCCAGGAGCAGCTCTGTTTGCTACTTTTTTTCCAGTCTTTCTTTTCCAGCACCAAAATCACTCACAATAGGTTGCTTATTAGAAAACTGTAAAAGAAACAAGAGTTACAATGTGTGAAAAAATATGATTGCTTGAGGTGGAGGTAGTCCATTTTCTGAAATGTCTGTAGTAAGGGGGTGAAAGGATGTTCAGGATATGGGCTGACAAAGTCCAGTTTCATACTGGAGTTTCACCGGAGAGCTGCTGTGTCATCTCTGGAGCCTATACACAACTGGTGTAGCCCATGCAAGCTCCAGGCATCATTTCATCAGCTCTCAGGTGTGAAGTCTTCACTGGGTTTCTTCCTCATGTTTAGAGCTGGGCTTCTGTGAGGCCTTTTCATGGCTCATGGCAAAGCTGGGATGATGTCCAGTGTGCTTTCACCAGAAGAGATCAGATTTTGCACAAGTATTCAGTGTTCTTTTCATGTCAGTGTTGCACCAGTGCTGTAATTTTTCAGGATTTTCACCCAGTTTGGGGAATCCATTGTCTTTGTTGTCCAGGATAATCTGTTTTCTCCTAATGCCCTACTTTTCCACATCTTCCTGACAGTGGTCTGATGCCTCCCAAGCGGAGCCGAGGGAAGCCGGCTCTTTCTCGGGTGCCCCTCTTGGAGGGTGTGAATGGAGACTCTGATTTCAGTGGCTCAGGTGAGAATTGCTGCCCAGCACCTCCTGCTCTGGACCCACCTGAAGCAGGGGGAGCACATCTCAAAGCATGCCAGGAGCCAGTCCTGCACAAACTACCCAGGCTGGACCTGCCTGGGCACTGTTACCTGCTTTGTTACAGATTTAGGTTATTGCATATAGCATTTTCATTAATGAAGATTACTCTTTTTCCAGGACCAGGACTGGCTGATTTCATATCTATGACCAAATCCATTGTGGGGCCATTTGATTTCAGTGACTCAGTCTGATTAACATTTCTGATTAACATGAAGAGTTCATGTGAAGCCACATGACCCATGATTTAGGAGACTGTGGCTTTATCTTAGTGCTGAACCTGACTGTACTGACAGAGCACAAAGAAGACTGGAGTTTGGTACATGCTGAATTTTATCATAAACACCCAGTTCATGTAGATACAAACAAGTGATTATCCTTTTTGTCTTGTTAGTGTGCTTTTAAGTACTGCAGTTGTTCATCTGTTTTAGTTGATTGCTACTGAGATGAGGCCTGGGTGAGATGACAGTGTGGTTCCTTGTGTTTTCATGACCCTCTTGCTGGTACCAGCTCCTAAGCTCTGTCTCCTGCTGTCCCTTAGGCAGGCCTCTCCTGATGTCCTTTGAGAGCCAGGCTGAGCTGGAACCCCTGGAGCTGGTGTGGGCCAAGTGCCGTGGTTATCCCTCCTACCCTGCCTTGGTAAGTGCCCTGTGGCTCTCCCACAGCCTGACCTTGCAGCTCAGGTAGCCCAGAACACAGATCTGTTGTGCACTGTAACCAGACAGAAAAGGAAAACTTCCCCAAATAATGTAATATGTGCTTTTTGTTTCTCCTTTCCCCTTTGCAGAGTGAATTTTCCCCGTGCTCATTGTTTCAGAGCTTTGCAGAGGATTCATAAAACATTGGTCTCTCATTGTCAGGGGTAGGAGCTCTTTCACTCTCCTCTCCTCTGAGGAAAGTCATCAGTACTGTGGGGATGAGAAGACCTAAATTTTATAAATGCAGGCACTAGGTTCTGCTGCCTGCACATTTTCCTGTTTGGTGAGCACAGCTCCATCTGTAGGTGCCCAGCTGGCCTTGTCACGTCTACATCCTCTTGCAAAACTTGCATGTTTGATTTAAATATGAGCATATATGCATGTCCCTTGAATGTTACTTCTCACTGTTTATCTGCCTTTGGATATTTATCTGTTAATACCATCAAAAAGGGCAGATTCTGCTGGAAGTGTGACCCTCATCCATGCTCTTACTCCAAGTGGGAGCCCAGAAGAGAGAATATCCATGGATCTGCTGGCAATCCTGGCCAGCCAAAGCAGTTTTAACAGTTTAACAGTTTAACACCGAGTTTGTACTCAATTACACATTAGTGTAAATGCATTTACAGCCACACTGAACCACACACATCAATTTTTCAAGATGGGGTACCTGGCTTTAGGCTTCCCTCCCACAGGGGAAGCCTCAAGCTGAAATTTTTTTAGAAAGAGACACTGAAAACAAGCAATTTTGCTTACCCACTCAAAGTAGACTTAATTTGTCTAGCTTGGATACACTGAAAGAACAGGAAAAGAATGCATTCTGTTCATTGCTTGGAAGGATTTTGTGCTAAATGTCCTCCCCATGTCCCCAGATTATCGACCCCAAGATGCCGCGCGAGGGTTTGCTGCACAACGGAGTCCCCATCCCTGTGCCCCCCTTGGATGTCCTGAAGCTGGGGGAGCAGAGGCAGACAGAGGCAGGAGAAAAGCTCTTCCTTGTCCTTTTCTTTGACAACAAGAGGACCTGGTGAGTGTGTGCACACAGCTCCGTGGTGAGGGCGAGCGAGAAGATTTAACATAATCTTTGGGATGTGGGAGCACACAGGGATTATAATGTTGTTGGGGAATTTAAACATGCAGAGAGAAGTCTGTGCTCAGAAGGCATTTTGGCTGCAGGGACTTCTTCTATGTCAAATGCAGGGATTTAAACATTTGCACCATCGTTGAAGGGCACTGATGATGAATACATGCATTACGTGGGTGTAACTGCTCCTGGGGAGGAGGTGACAGGTCTGTGCACTCCTCTCTGCTGCAGGCAGTGGCTGCCACGGGACAAAGTCTTTCCCCTGGGCGTGGATGACACCGTGGACAAGCTGAAGATGATGGAGGGACGCAAAACCAGCATCCGCAAGTCGGTGCAGGTGGCCTACGACCGAGCCATGATCCACCTGAGCCGAGTGCAGGGGGACAACCCCTTCATGCCAGCCACCTACCTGTGAGGGGCTGCTGGGGCAGCCCTGCTGCTCCTCCACACTCCCTGCACTGCAGAGTGCAGCACCTCCAGCAGCTGTCAGCACGCCTCGGAGCACCCTGAAATGTTGCCAAAAAAACCCTTGTCCAGCTTCTTCCTGAATGTGTCTTGCTGAAGAGCTGGCAGGAGATGAAATGTAGTCTACAGGGAGTAAGGTAGGTAGGAAAAGCTGGCAGGTGACAGGAGCCAAGGTGAGTTGCTGCGGTGAGCAGAGCACACAGCACTTGGATGTTGGGACCTCATGCACCGTCCCCTGCCCCTGCCTCTCCTGGACTGCCAGGGTTTTGGGTCATCAGCCAGTCCCAGGTAATTCCTGAGAACCTGGCACCCCCAGGATTCCTTACAGAAATCCCAACTGGACTTTCTTGTGCCAAATTTACCCTAACCATCATTGGCCTTTCCATTTTTCTTTAAATGACATTGTCCTATCACATAAAAACTGCACAGAATCATAGCTGGGAGCTCTGATTGTGATTCTCCTGCCTAAGTCCATCGTGTTTTCATGTTTAGATTTCTCTCACTGCATTTAGAAAAGCTTGAGATTTTGGTAACCTTCCCCCCCTGCAGAGTTTCATGCACAGAGCTTTAAAGATGAAAATCAAATTACCTGATCTGTGTCTATATGTCTGTCTTAGAAATTGATTTTGTAGTTTCACATTTCAGTTCTGATTTCTGTGACTCTGCTTGTTGCAGTAACATTTCATATCATGACTTAGCACAGTACCTAAGAAAAGATAACTTCCTTTTATTAAGAAGTAATTTTGGAGGTGGCTGTTGAGCTGAAGTGGCTCTTCAGGCACTGAGGTTGATCAGGGTTGGAGGGAGATGCATCTTCTGTGTTGGTTTATGCACATTTGGTGTAAGGCTCCTCTTCCTTTTTCCCCCCCCTCCTCTTTTCTGTCTCCCTGTTTTCCTCTGCCACATTTTGGACTGAAACCAAGCACTGACCAGAGCACACAACCCTTCTGCTGTTTCACCTTCTCCCACACGTGCACATCCTTCCCTGGTGTGTGGGTCTCCAGTGCTGTCATCCAGGTAAACCCAGACAATCCCTGTTGGTTTGGGTTTGCATTGCAAAAAAACAGGGACAAACTGATGTTTGGGAACTTGGTGACTAAATCTTTTCTATCAGCCAAGGACTTTTTGATTTCTCTGATCTCTTCTGTTGCATATCCCTCTTTGCTTTCCCATTTTAAAGAGCCAAAGCTTCAAAGCAAGATTGTAGATTGAATATCATCATTTTGCTTTTTAACTCAGTATTTTTTAATTATTTTTAACTTTTTCATACTGAAGAGAATGTGGAGTCAAAATAATAATAATTAATGATAATGAATAGTAGGGAGTAATCACTGCCATTTCTACTTGCTCTACTTTTTTAAAATACCACTTCTTATACATTGGGGCATGGAACTGCATTTGAAGGAATTTTAAGATTCCTTTAACAAACAGAGATGGGGCATAGGAGTTTATAAAAATATTAATAGTGATAATAATGCCCATGGAGCGTGGCTAGGGAAGGATGTTGTGTATATAGTTGTAAAATGTTATAAATTATTTAGACCTATTGTCACCATTCTTGAAGTCCTCAGTTGTGTTGCTGGGTCTTTTATATGCACACAGTGTAATTTATTTAAAGGAACATACACTTTTCCAGGTGGTAGCTCAGCTGTGGACTAGTGACCTGTGTATATGTTTTAAGGTCTTGGGAGTTGGTATTTTTTTTTTTTCATTTTGTTTGGTTTTTAAATGAGTTTAGAATTTGGATTGGCTGATATCCTGTTGTTGCTACAGAACCTAAATGTTACTGTCAGTCTGCTGTAAAGCACAGATTGCTCTATTTATTGTAGAAAGTGAGTTTATTTGCTTTCTAGAATTGTTTATATCAGATGGTATAAGAGAAGTAATAAGAAAATCTATGCTTGTAAAGAAAAAAAAAGCTAATTTTACCTACTATAATCTGACTGTCTGAGACTATATTTTCTCTCTGAGAAATAAATGTTCTAATGTATGGAAAAAAAAAAGCAAAACATCAAAACACCACCCTCAGAAAGATTTCTTCCTTGCTAATGTTGTCCTGAAGTCCAGAACTTACCCTGATGGCTTTGAATTATCCCAGTGGTCCCAGGTGCAGGTGGGCAGAGCAATGACAGGGAGGTGACACAGGGAGGGGTTTCTTGTTCTGCCTCCACCCTGTCCTGTGTCCCCTGTGCAGTGGGTGACACCACTGGGTGCTGCATGGAGAGGTCCCACCTTGTGCTGGTTTTGTTTGTTTGTAGGGTTTTTTTTTTTTGTTTATTTGGAGGTTTTTTTTTAATTCTTTCTTTTTTTAATTGATGTTAAACTGAGGCCCACTCTGTTTTCTCAGAGAAAAACAACAAAAGGCACACACAAACTAAGTCCAAATGCCTGAGAAAAATAAGTCCACCTTAGGAAAGTGATTTCTTGAGATACTGTTTGGAGTTTTATTGGCAACAAGGTTCTGCCTGTCACCTGCTTGGCCCGGGCCTCACTGCCTGCTGCTTTCTCCCCTGGGAACAGAAAGGGAACGTGGAGGCCTGGGAGCCTCCACCCTGCCAGGAAAGCCCTGGTGGCCCAGCAGAAGTGCTGGGAGAAGCCCAGGGTGGCCCAGATCCACCCCCTGAGGCCCTCCCAGATCCAGCCCCTGGCACAGCACAGAGGTGCTGCCCATGGAAGGGGGTGGTCCCAGAAACATCCCCAGCTGCTGGAGTTACCAGCACCCAGAGCAGGGCCTGCCCACAGGGACACTGCTGGGGACAGCCACTGCTGCATCCAGGGCTGCTCCTGCCTGGGGTGCAGCCCTGCAGGGCCCGGGGGGCACTGCCAGCACTGCAGCCCCTGTGTCTCCAGCGGGCTCTGCCTTGCTTCTGCTGGGAGCTCCCACCTCCTCCACTGCCCAAACCCTGAGAGGTGTTTCTGTCACACCTCGGGCAGAGCCAGCACTGCAAGAACGTGTCGGGGCAGAAACCTGCAGCTCTGGAACAACCCCCCCCCACACTCCAGCGGGGTTCAAAACCCTACAACACCACAGCCAGGCATCCTTCTCAGGCATGGAGAGGATGGGGAGAACAAGGGGTTCATGTTATAAATATAAAATCTGCTACAAAGAGAAGACATATATTGTACATCTTTGACCCATATACACAAGAACACAATATACACAGAACGCCTCGGAGGAGTGGGGACGTTGTCAGGAGGTTTTTGAGAGATGTTGCTCCCCTACCAGCACCCCCTCCGTGCCTTCCTCACACTCTGGATGGGGCTGTACTCACAGAACATCAGTCACCAAAAGTTCCACCAGGCTGGCACGCATCATTCCAGCTGTGTGTGGATGGAGTGGTCGTGGCCCCCGTCGTGCCTGCCCTGCTGCCCTGGGGGAGAGGTAGGCGAAGAGGATGGAGAGAAGGAGGGAGGGCAGGCACGAGGGACTCTCTTGTGAACCCACAAAGTGCTTGGGGGGGTCTCTGGACCCTCCTGGAGCGAAGGTAGGCCCTGAGAGAAACTTCTTGCCCTGCCACCCTCGTGGGGAAGGATTCTGCGGCCAGGCAGGTCTCTGATAAGGCATTTTCATCTGGGACTTGGCGCAAACGGTGTCAGAAGAGAGGAGGGAGCAGGTGGGGCAGCGCACGTGGTGCAGGCCAGCGGGAGGCAGCAAAGCTGAAGTGGTCCCAGCCAGACAAGCCCAGCACAGGGAGTGGAGAGGACAGGAGGGCTTCGTCTCTGGCTCAGTTTATCTGTAAAGCTTCCCCCCATGTTCTCTCTCAGCCCCTTGAAGCCTCCCTTCCTGGCGTGAGCCACCAGCACGGAGTGAAATACTGAGAGTCGTCAAAATGGCACATCCAGGCGCATGGAGTGGCAGACAGGCACACGTTCAGAGTTAAGACAAGAGTTCAGGTGAGCTTTGTACAGCAAAGAGCAGCTGCTGGCTGGAGTGTCCGAGGACTTGGGATGACAAAAATGCCACAGTGATCAGATCGGGCCAGGACAAGGGGCGGGCACGGGAGAGAGGAGCCAGTCTGGGCACCTATCGGCGGTAATGGTTGGGGGCATCTGCAAACATGTACTTGAGTCTGTAGGCTTCAGCCAGCAGCAGCCCAATCTCTTCATTACCCCAGTGTATCGTGGGCAGGTTTTGTAGCAACATCAAAAGGCCCTGGAAGAGGGGAAGATGTTTAGTTTGGAGAGGCGGAAGGCAGAGCATGGATCCAGTGCAGGCTTGGGGCTGGCCTGAGTGGTGGCAGCAGTGCTCAGTAACTTTTGCTCACCACACTTGCAGGTTTGAAAGGCTCAGGGACAACATCAAGATGTGCTTGGGTCTAGATGTGAACCAGTGAAGCACCCTAAGGCCCTTGGAATAAGGGTGCTGTTACAGGGTTACAGCTGGGCACAGGAGGGCAAACACTCTGATCACAGCTGGAATGGGATGTTTGAACCCTCCAACAGCTCCATTCTCTGTCCTTATCCCCAAGGCTCAAGTTACTCATCTTAGACCAGATGATCTTGGAGCCAGCTCTGACAGCTGTCTATGTCCACACTGGGCTCCCAACCACAGCAATTCCCTCCCCTCTACTTCCCTTCCCCAGGGAATCACCCCCAACCTCAGGGTCTTACTTGGAAGTCTTCCTCATCCAGGATCTCCTTCCGCCACTTGATCAGGAAGGCAGCACAGACGTACAGGTGGAAATGGGAGAATCCTTCTGGCTCTGACTGTGGACAGCAAAACTCTGGGTGAACCCCTGCAGCTCAGCTGGAGAACGACCCCCCAGACACAGGTGTCCTGCTGAGCCACCCATCACCCAGCTGGCTGTTAACATCCTGGGGCCACACTGCTTTGTTTCCCTCAGCACCCCAGCTGGTGCCAGGACACCTCTGTCCCCGTGGGGACAGGGACACAAGTGACAGTGACAAGCCAGGCAGGGAGGTCAGGAGAGCCTGCATACCTGGTAGGTGTCCCAGAGGCGGATGGTGCAGCGGAGGGGCAGCTCCCTCATGAGCAGGTTGTTCATCCAGCGAAAGGCAAACTGCAGGTACTCGACCTCGTACTTCCTAAAGTGATTATGTACCTGCTCTGAAACAGCACATTTCACTTACACACCTGGGGCTCACAGTGCCCCAGCTCCTGCACGCTGCTCACAGCACAGTGGCTCTCACACACTTTCAGGCTGAGACCTTTTTCTCCCAAATTCCTTCTCTCCTCACCCTGTGCTGTCACCAGGGGGTTTCTGGCTGACCCTGCCCTGCTCTGCTTCCTTGAGTGTTGTAAGAAGTGTCTACCCCTGCCCTGAGAGCTCTCCCAAAGGAGGCCTCCCTCTGCTGTGACAAACCTGACCAGACTCCCGTGTCACCTACCATCGATCCGGCTGACCAGCTCCTCCAGGGCTTTCACTTTCTTCTGGATCCCTGGCTGTGCAAAGGTGTAATTGTCCTGTGGGGAGAGGCCCTGAGTCAGAAGCAGCAGCTTGAACTACAGCTAGAAATGATCAAACCCGGATCAGCAGCTGGACAGTAGGGGTGAGATTATTGTGAGCCAGGGAGACAGGGCTCATGAGCACCAGGACTGTGCCTGCTGTGAGTTCCCTGGCCAGGACGGGGCCATCAGGACAGCCACAGACCCATCTCCCCAGGATTTCACAGATTAACAGATTTAGTGAAGAAACTAAAGTCACCGAAGTGGCAAAACCTCCCTAATTCTGGAACATGCAAAATACTCACCCACAGGGAGAGGAGACAACCACACTGGCACCCCAGCGAGGGCAAAGGAATTCCTGTGGCCCCAGAGGCTCACCTGTATCCCATCCAGCAGCTTGCTCATGCACCAAAAGCTGTCGGCTTCAATGCTCCGTAAAACATCCTGGGACAGGTTTGTCACATCAAAGTTTTCCACATCCTCCTCTGCAAAAGAGAGAGAAGAGCATCAGGGAGATGGAGGACACCAGGGACATGGGACAATCCCAGGGGCTTTATCAGGCCAAAGCTTTGCAGGAGGCACCGCAACACTCTCCAAGTCATGAGACACAGGTCTGGCCCTCCTGGCTTGACTGACCCAGCAGTTCCCTCCCTTTTCTCCTTGGGAAGAGAGCACCCACCACGCTGCTGTCACGCCACTAAATCAGATCAAATAACAGGGCTAAGCTGGCCCATTTCCAATTTCACAGGTTCAGAAATCCTGGCAAGCAACCAGGGAGCAGAGATACAGCAAGAGGCCAAAATACAACTCCAGCCTGGCCCAGGCACTCTGAAGGAAGAGCACAGCAGAGCAAGTTTTCCTCATGCCAGCATTTCACACCACTTCAAACCCCACAGTCAGGAGTGCTTAGAGCAGCAAGTGTCACTTACCAACATGCTCAGAGAGGAACACAACAAAGAACGGGGTGACCAGGTCATTGATGCCCTGCACATAGCCGCTGGCTGGGTGGCGAATGGCCCAGATAAACAGGATTCTCTCAAAAATCTAGAGAAGAACCAGGGGAAAAGCAGGTACCTGCATTAGCCATGCACAAAGGGAAGGCAGAAAAGCATAACTGCTAAGCTCAGGGAGTGCAGACCATGCACTGACAGGCTTTTCTGTAGCAGTAAGGTAATGTTAGAAGCATAAAAGTCCTAGGAGAGACTCCTGTGCCATCCACAGATCCCACATGCAGGCCAGCCCACTCTTCAGACAAGACAGTCCAGGTTCCTCATCAAAACCTCTGCCTGAAGAAATGCAGACCCAACTTTTCAAGACCCAGACAGCTTAATATCCACAGGACAGGGCAGAGCAGCCTCTGTGGCTGAACATCAGGTGGGAAGATGAGGTATCAGCACAGTACTTCCAGAAAAACAGCACAGATCAGGATACTTCCCAACAGGGCAGCCTCCCTCACAGCCACCAACATTCCCAGACTGCCCCAACCCCCTGACACCATGCTCTGACACACCACATACACACACTGAGCTCCTTTCCAGAGAGGACAGCTGCCCACGCCTCCCGGCCACCTCTTGAACCCATCCCTGCCCGGGTTGCTCCCACAAAAGAGGTTTTGAAGCAAAACAGAACTATCCTGTGTTCTGGTTCAAATGTCTTCAATTTGTCTCAAAAGCTTCAGGTTTTTTACCAGCTCTTGGCTACACCTCACCAAAGCAGAGATCATCTCATAACCCCCAAGCTCCAAGTTTGATGGCTTTCAGAAACGTGGGACAAGACCAGACAGTTCCAGGAGGTATTTGCATCAGGAGCTGTCAGGCAGGGAAGTTTCCCCACAAAGTTAACTCCCTAGGAGCAGTGCTGGCCTCACTCCACACACACATCCCATGGCAAATGCAGGGCAGGAGCTTCACCCCCCTTACCTCCTGGACGAGTGGCTGCTGGAAGAGGGGAATGAGTGGGTTGGTCCTTGGAATGTCAATGTGGATCTGGAAAAGAAGGTGGGTTACACACACCAGCTGTGCTTTCCTGTGACTTGTCACAGGCTAACAGAGGGGAATCCACCATGAGTGTTCCCCCAGGCAAGAGCTGACAAGCACAGTGAGGGCTACAGATGACAGCTGTACTGAGAAAATCATCTGCAGTCTGCTCTGCTCATGTGCAGGCAGGTAGTTCAGAGCTGAAATTTTCCTAAATTAGATCAATTTAGGAAAAGCTTAAACTAACAAGGACAGAACCAAGGTGCCTTTTCCCCAAAGAGAAGACTCCTCCTAGCTACAGCTACAGCAAGTCTTGGCATGACCCCACCCATGGGGACAAGCAGCAGCAGGAGAGAGGAGAGGGCTATACCCAAAGCAGAAAGGCAGGAGGAGGGTTCCTACCTGTCTGTAGGTGTCCTGGTGGTGCTCCTCGTTCCGGGAGTCGTAGTACTGCTGGATGAAGCCGAAGTACTCCTCCCTTTTCCGCTGCAGGGTCAGCTTGCGGCGCTCCGAGTTGGCGGGGAGGTAGCCCTGCGTTGGGAGAGCTCAGCTCAGGGCAGACCCTCCCTCCTCACCAGCCCTGAAATCCTGCCAGCTGTGCACAAACATCAGGCACACAACTCAGGAGCTGGGGAAAGAGCTTTCATGGAATTTGGACTTCCTAGCCCCCGAGCTTGGAGTAATCCAACTTCATCAGATTCAGTTCCTCAAAAGAGAGTGAACCACCCAGTGCCCACACCAGGTCTGGGCTTTGAGCTCCAAGAGGATGCAGCAATGGCACTCCCTGATCAAAAAACCCTACAGCTCACCTGGAGGCTGGGCACTGGGAACACACAAGCAAAGCTGGCTATGGGACACAGGGAGGTGCAGGAGCACGGTCCCTGGGGTGGCACAGCCCTCCCAGACTCCGGTGTCACAGCTCCCAGTACTTACTGACAGCAGTCTCCACGTCACAGGCCGGACCTCTCGGGGCACACCAGGCCAGCTGCATTTTCTCAGCTCATCTGCAAACGGACAGTGGTGGCAATGGATTAGATCCTAGGCACGTCCAGGCACCACTACACCTAGAAGGAGAGGAAAGCCCAGTCTGCTCCTGCAGGCTCTGGAGACAATGAGCCTCCAGGAAGGCTCCCACACTAGCAATGCCTGGGGATGTGGGTCTGCTGCAAGCAGAGTAGAGATGATTTCAGCCCAGCTCGGGCACAGAACAGGGAGCTGCAGGGTCACCAGTGTGCCAGCACCTCAGTTCTCATGCAGAGACAGCCCCCAACCATCCCATCTCCATGCAGAGACATCATGTGCAAAATGGAGAACGATTAGGGACAGACAGGGAGGGGCTGGAGGGCATCACCATCTGCCAACAGGGCGATTCCTGCAAACACCCATCTGGTACAACTGCAGGCAGTGATTTTTTTCCACCCTGAAGCAGACCTGATGCAGGCAGCAGGCCCCTTCTGCCCTCCCCTGCCCACCCTCATTGTGCCCCACTCACCCAGGTCGGTGTTGTGGCTGGAAAGGAGCTGCCGGAACTTCTCCAGGCGCGTTTTCTCCCGCACGGTCATGGGGGGAGCCCCGGAGGCGTTTTGGTCAGAGATTCGAGCCACGAGGGGAATGACAGGCCGGAGGGGGAGGGACTGCTGCTTCTGCAGGGGGCTCCGCACACAGGCCTCCTCTAGCAAGGAGCAGAGGCTGCACTGAGCTGGGGATGGAGGTTCCACCTCTCCAACCCCACCTCACTCCCACAGCCACTGTCAGACACTGCAGATTTCACCCTTTCTGTTCCTCAGCACCACTGGCCCACTCCAATGGATCAGCAGTTTACAGGCATCTCACAGGCATCTGGTGCCTCTTCCACCACTTCCCCCCATTTCTGCCTCCTTTCCTTCCTCCTGCATCCAAACACCTGACTGCAAGTGGATCAGACTTCCCTCCACACATGGGCAGGACACAGGAGACAAGGCAGAACTGACGTTCAGATCTGCTCTGCAGATCCGAGCATCAATCAAGCAGGAGCTGATGGGCTGCCAGTGCCATCTCCTGAGGTACTCTCACTGCACAGGCAGACAAGGCAGTGAACAAGGGCTGCTGCTGCCCAATTCCCTGCCCAAGCTGTGTCAACGTGACCTCACCCAGACCTTTGCTAAGAGCAGCACACCAAACCACGGTGGAAGCAGACAGCGAGCAAGTCTCAGCGAGAACTTAACAGATCTCAAAACTGACACAGCACCCAGAACATGGAATACTCTGGGGCAGACATGCCTGTAATGCAGGCTATTGAGCAACTGAGGACACAAGCATTAAAGCCAGACCTCTGAAAATGGCTCCTTGGAGTACAGGACACTAAAAGGAAGAAAAAGCCTGTTGTGCTTACGGGCTGTGTCACAGCCTCTTGCCCATACTGGGAGTAGCAACAAGCAGTTGAGTTCAGTGGCCAAGTAAGAGAGCACTGGAGCAGGAGGCTGCTCCTGAAGATGGCTCTTACCAGAGGTCCTGGAGAGCTGGGCCTCGCTGCTGGACTTGATGACCTTGCAGTTGGTGGGCAGGTCCCCGAGGGCAGGCTGGCACCGCTCGGGCTTCACCCGCAGCTTGCTGTGGTTCTCCAGAACCTGTGCTGCCGTGGCCTTGGCCACTTTAGAGTTCAGAGTTTGCAAAGAGGACGAGGAGGAGGAGGAGAAGTCCTCGTCTTCATCATCCCCGATGTCCCAGGCGTCGCTGGTACTGCGGGCAAACTCGTGGAAGCTGGAGGCCTTCTTGCTTTTCATGGGCAGCCCACTGGCCTTGGAGCGGTCCTTGATGAAGCTGTGAGCCAGAGGAACAGGATCAGAGCCCTGCTGTTGGATGAGTTCACTTTCTTTCCTTTCCCCACGCCCTCACTCCAGTCAGCCAATCCCTTTTTCCAGTTTCCCTGCTCCTCCTCCCAGACCTAAGGAATATGTTCAGTCTCTCTGGGCTGCCCACTGTCAGGAGTGGCTGTCACAGGCTGCTGTGACAGCAGTCTCAGAGGCCACAGTGGCAGCACACAGCTGGAGAGGTGCCAGCCTTCCTGGCTCTGAAGGGCAAATGGGAGACAGGTGCAATTCCTCCAGCTCTGCCTTCCCCCACCCTACACAAAACAGGTAGATTAACACCCAAAAAAAGGCCTTGCAACCTGGAGAGAGGCACGTCAGAGGGCAGACACAGCAGGTCTCCTTCCATGGACACTCCCAAAACAGCTGCAGTTGTTCCCAGCAGCCAGGCCAGCCTGGGTCTTTCCTCAGGCACAGAAGGAATTTACTCTTTAGCTACAGGAGCCAAAGTCCACCACCTGAAGCAGGGAACTCTCACCACTACACAGCACGAGACAGGGACAAGGAGGCAGTTCAGACCAGGAATTCTGCCTTTTCCTGCTGGGAAGGCTGCAGCAGCTCTCCAGCCTTGTAGCTGCTGGGCAGTTTTACTTCCCTTTCTTTAAATTCCTCCAGCTCCACAGAGGAGCAGAAGGATCTGACACTGCTTAAAAAAAAGAGGTCTGTTTCCTTTGATGTGTGTGTTGCTGTATGGATTTCTGGCCATAAAGGGCACCAGCAGATAATCTCTCCCTGCAAGCTTTTGCAGAGCTCAAGGCAGCACCACACCCCTTGCACTGCTGTCCTTGGCTGTTGCAATATCACAGTGCCAGGGATGCTGGAGACCTCCACCTACTGCAGAACTGCCAGGCCTTGTGGCTGCATCTCCAGGAGACAAACACTTACTTTTTAAACACTTACTTTTTGGTGAGCCGGGAATCCAGTGGAGGATGCTGTGCTCCATAGACAGGCTGAATGCTGCAGGAAGGGGAAAAGAAAAAAATCCAAGATGCTGTAAAAAGAGGTCCTACAAATAATCTCAGCCTAAAGTGGGGTCATGCTTCTTTGCCTGCTATCGGGAACTGAATAAAAGCCCAAAAGTAGCTTCACAAACCTTCTAACTTACAAGCCTTAGATCCAAAGTGCCACATGCAGTTGAAGATTTGTTCTTTGCACTAGCAAAGAGAAGCCTTGTTTAAACTCTTAGGTCCAGCCTGAGCTGGGATTTGAGATCTGCTCTTTCCTGCACCACCAGCTCACTCCATGTGACCACGTGTCTCAGTCTACCTGCTGCATACACTGACATTGTTCTCTTTTCCAATTTGGGGAACTCACCCTCCCAGGCCCTGTGGGACAGGGAAGGACTCCAGCAGTGACACTGGGGCTCCTCCATAAATGTACTTGAGGGCTTGAAGCCCATGCTGGCTCTCAGGATCACAGCCAATGCCATGGAGAAGGAATTCCTGGTACAGTACGTGGTTTGACTCGGGTCCAAATCCCAGTTTAATCAACTACTTCCTATGTGGCCTGAAATGAGTCACCACATCTGGGTCCCTGCTTCTTGGGACTCATGGGACAAGGAGCCTGAGGGCTGCAGGCCCTACAAGGGGAGCATCACCTCAGAGAGGAGCCACTAAAAAAAAAGCTCATCACTGTTATTACAGACTCTGGAGGTGAGACAGGGATCTTGAGTTATCACCTGCATTGGAGGAACTATTCGCAGCCACCCCACCCTGGAAAACAACCTCTGGAAAACAAGTCCTGCAATGCCATGGCACAGACAAAGGCCCTTTCAGAGCTGGCACACAAGGAACAAGCTTCTCTTGGGTCAATAGAGCTGGCCTGGTTTCTAGGAGCTGCAGATGGTGCCCAGCAGTAAAATCAGCAGAGCCCAGCCACAGAGGAGAGGCATGGCAGCCTGGTGCAGCTGGGAACAAGCTGAGGATGCAAAAGCAACAGGTCCAGCTGGCAGGGGAGAGATGCAGAGAGCCAGGGAAGAGGCTGGAAACAACCACAGCACAGAGAGATCCTGGTGGAGCAGCCCAGCCAGGGGTGGGCTCACCACTGCAGTGGTTGTCCCTCGTGGCTGGAAGTCCTCAGGGAGTTTATGCATCGAGGATTAAGCCTAGGACAGAGTATGATGACTAATGAGCACCTGGAAGTCAGGACTGCAATTAAGCAGAGGCACCTCCACGGGTGGACATAGCAAAGAGATGATGAGGAGTAAGAAGAACGAGCCCTCCAGAGCAGCATTGCTTCCCAGTGACGTGTGGCAGCTCCCTGCAGCACAGGAGCCAGCAGAGCCTCTCCCATGCCCAGTACCAAAGTCACACTGTCCCAGGATATCCAGCCAAGGTTCCTCCTCCCTGTCAGGGACCCACAGGCTGCCAGAGGGGAACTGCTTTGATTGGCCTGGACTTCACAAGACCCATGAAGGAGGGGATGTGGCAGCCAGTGCTGGGGGAGGAAACCCTTTCCTGGGCTTCTGAGTCAATGTTTGATACAAGAGGGTCCCACCTGCACACAGCTCTTTTTGAAGCCTTCCAAGCCAGACACTCCCAACAAGAATCTCAAGCTGATCTAAGCTGTGCTCCCAGCCTGACTGGACGAGTCCCCTGTTCTGTCCCAGTTTAAACTCTTTGGGCCAAGCATTTCCTGTCCCAGGATGTTCAATGTAGGGTACAAGGGGTGACCAGTGGTGTGAGGTACAGTGGCTGTGCTCCCTGTGTGACACCTCCCAGGATCATCACAGGGTGTGGGTTATTGACACTGCAGCAGAGCACAGCCATGAAACACCACTGCCCCTCGGGACACACAACACATTGACTTCCAGCAGGCTGTTTCTCCCCTTTTAAAACAGCATTTAAATAACCCCAGCAGACCCTGGCTGCCCATCTCTCTAAAGAGCAGGGAATAGACAACACATCACAACAGGCCAGAGTACTCAGCCAACACATCCCTAGAAAATTACCAGGCAGAGAACTCCCAGTGCAAAAAAACACAAGACAGCACTGGAAAAACAAAACTGCATTTACCAGTTCTAAACTTACACCTAAAATCCACCCTAAATCTACAGGGACCAAAAACTGATAAACTTTATCAGCAAATAAAAGCTAATACAACTAAGAGACCAAACGCACAGAGTGTCATGGAAAAGGAAGCTAACACAGTATCCAAGTCCCTACAAAGCCTCCCTCTGCCAGATTGTCAGGGGAAAGAAAGGAGAGAGCCAAGAATCTGTACAGGAGGGTCTCTCAAAGCTCAGACAAAAAAGAAGAAAGGGAGGTGGATGTCCAGTGACCACCTCCACCCCCGGAGTCAGGCTGCTGGGGACCTGCTGGTGACTGTCCCTGGAAACAAGGAGCACACAGGAGGGAGCAAGGCTCCTGGATGCAGGATTCCTGCCAAGCAGGCAGGCAGGAGAAGGAGAGAGCACTGCCAAAACCTTCCCGGGCAGGCCCGGCTGCCGGCCAGACCGGTTCACCTGGTTTGAGTTTCCAAGGAAAAGCTCAGGAGTCACCAAAAGGAGAAGAGAGGTGCTGTCCACAACCCCCTGCTGAGAGCACGGCTGACAGCTTCGGGAAAGAGGCAGGAGCAGTTGGGAAATAACCCGGGGAAAGCACAGGATCCTCCTCCCACAGGGGCAGCAGAGGAGGAACAGAGAGCTCCTTGCTCTCCCTCTGCTTCCCACAGACATGGATTGTCCAGCCAGCCTGAAAGGAGCTGCACAGTGACAAGCAGATGAGTGAAAGCACTTCAGAAAGAGATATTTAACTGGCCCAGCAGGATTTAAAACCAACTAAGTATTTCAGAGTGCACCCATACCCCAGGAGGCGAAGGGCAGGGTTCAGATAAGGCAAATGAGAGCAAAAGTGAGGAGCACCAGGCAGGAAAAGCACTTGAGAAGCCCCCAGAGAGGCTGATGCCCTCTTTCCACCTCAGCCTTGCTCCCAAGGTGTTGTAGGGAGCCTCTCCATCAGCACCAGCCTCTTCTTCCTAAGTACCACGTCAATCACTCATTCCACTTGTTTCTGCCACCCCTGAGAGGTGCCTTGAGAGGAACCAGGGCGTCACAGCCAGAGGAACCGAGGCAGGGCAGGAACAAGCAGAGCCCCCACAGTCCTTCCCCTTGAGCAGAGCGGGACCAGGAGCGACATCCCACACAGCAGAGGGCAATGGGGGGCTCCAGGGACACCCCTTTGGGACACAGCTGCTGCCACCCAAGGCGACACCTCTAAGGACTTCGGGAAGGAGGAGTTTTCTTCAGTGTCTGTGGAAAAGAGGATGGTAAAGCCCTGGCGCTGAGCCTACCCCAAAGGGGCCTCCAAGGCACCCTGATCCCTCCATCCGGCTTCCCACGGGGGGCACACGGGGGTCCCCGCGGCCCCCACACCGCCTGCCTCGTCCTACAGATGAGGGAGCAGCTCCGACCCTACCCCTGTCCCCTATCCATTAAACCTTCCAGCAGCAAAATTCCCGTCCCACAGCCTGGGGTGGCCCTGGCATCCCCCTGTTCCAGGGAGGAACCCCGGGGCCCCCAACCAGCTCCTCAGCCCCGCAGCCGGGACGGATCCTCCTGGCATCCCCGACCTTACAGGGCTACCCTCAGCCCCCGGACCAGGCTGGGTGACGGCCCCTTCCCCAGCCGGAGCGCGGGGGGGGCGCGGCCCTCGCACCCCTTCCCGGTGCTCACCTGCCCGGCAGCTTGGCGCTCCGCTTCCAGAACTGCCTGCCGCTCTCGGCCGCCATGGCGGAGGGCGGGGCGGGCCCGGCGGGCCGGCCAGCCCGCGAGCGGGGAGCGGGGACCCCCGGCCGGCCGGCCCCCGGCGCGGCGCGGGGCGCGGAGCAAGGCGCGGCCCCCGCAGCCGCCTCAGGCCCGCCCGCCCGCAGCCCGCGCCGCCGCCATCTTGGCTCCGGGCGGGCCCGGCGCCGCCATTGGCCGCTGCGCGCGAGGCGTCGCGGATCCACCAATCGCAGGCGGGCACGGCCGTGACGCGCGCGCGGGGGGCGGGGCCTGCTACGCTGGAGGGGCGGGTGATACCATGTGGGGCGCGGGGGGGGACGCGGGGCGGCACCACCCGGCTCCTGCGGGGGGAGGGGGGTGAATGACATTTTCTGGGTTTTTGGGATTTCTGCCATTCCAGGGAATTCGCGGCTCGGTTTCATCCCCGCCCCGCGTCCCGCCCGCCTGTCGTGTGGCGTTTTAGGTCCGGTGAAGTGGCTGCTTCGGTCCTACACAGGAACTGTTTCTGTTCAGCCTTTTAGAATTAAATAAATGAAATAAATTAAAAATTGCCTCCAGGCAGCGTGGCATTTTCTGCACCAGACGCTATTATTTGTCTTCTTTTTATTTATAGTGCATAAAGCCCATAAATAGTGCTCCAGATTGGAGTAACACCTCTCATATTATTACTATTATTCTCCACCCCACTTACTCCCATATGGAGCACTGAAGAATAATTATTAATGACTAATTATGCAAATATTCTATTGTATATGCAAATTAGGGGACAAAATCTTTTCCTACTGCAACCCCATAGCATATACCAACACCCGCAGCACAAAGAACTGTAAAAAAACCCCAAAAATAAATGAAAAACAAAACCACACACATGCACAAAACAGCATTGTAAGAGTCAAAACCCGAACCACAAGCCCTACCTGTGTGGGATTTCCCCTTCCCAAGACCTTTCACTGTGCTTCCTGCATCCACATGGCCTTGGAATGCTACACAAGGGATGGATGAGCTGGGTGTAAATATTTATCTATTGCACAGCACCTCCACACACACTCCTGAGGTTCTTGCAAATCACTCATTATTTTTACACAGATCTTAAAACCCAACTCCAGTTCCTGGCCTGTTGCTTGTGCACTGTCTAAACCAGGGTCTTGGTTGGCTTTCAGGGGTGTGAGCCAGGTTTTACCCACAAACATGCTGCTGTTCTGCAAAACAAATGCAATTTATTATTGGATGTTTCCTCGACCCCCCCATTCCAGTAACAGATGTTCAAAAAGATGGTATAAAAATCATCCAGTAGAAACCGTTGGTAACGATGAAGTGCTTGTCCTGCAGGTTTATTTGCACATTTTGCTATATAAAAATGTCACCTCCTTTTACATCTCACAAGTTTTCCTTGTACAGAAAATAGCTGTAAACAATTTACTACCAAAGATTCTTCTGCCATTTCACCCTCCTGTGAAGGAATGAGAAGTTCCTCAGTTTTTGCTCTTTTCCCTACTAATAAATAGAAGCTGTTGGAGCCAGTGAAGGGAAATGTTGCAGAAGCCTTCAAATGTTTTCTTGCTCTCCATGACCTTTCTAAACATGAACCTGAGGAAGTCTTTGTCAAAGCTGGTTTTTCCCCCCAGATTTCCTCCCCAGCAGGGCTGGGCTGCAACAGCTGCTCACAGCACGGAGCAGAGCTGCTGTCACAGCCAGGACAGGATGGAGCTGAGCATTCCAGGGAACAGATGTGGCAAAACATTCTCCAGCTCGTGAACACTTTGCCTGTAGTGTGTGTTGAAAGGTTTTTCTCCTGGAACTGTCCTCCAAAAACACTGAGAATTTCTTTGCAGCAGCACCAGCACAAAGCCACCAGCAGGATTTGGGTGTTGCTGGATTGGCAGCAGGGAAGGGGAATTCACCTGGTGCATCCTGGGCTGCTTCAGGATGGAGGCAGAGCTTTAAGGAAAGAAAAGCTCTTCAGCACAGCCAGGTCAGTGCAGCAAAGGATTCTCAACCTGGAATATTCCAGTGCAGCCCCAGGAAGGCTGACTGGGCCAGGAGGGCTGAGCCCCTCCTTGCCACATGCCCAGGTCCAGGTTTTACAGAAACGTGGCCCCAGCCACAGCCAGTGGTGTCCCCCAGCTGCAGCTCTTGTATGGCTTTAGTGTTTGATGTCCCACAGCAGTTCCTGCTGGTTCAGTGCCAGCTGCCAGGATTTGGCCCCATTAATCCAGTTTTTCTGTGCATGCCATGGGATGACATCACTGAGGAGACCAGTTCACTCTGGATGCTGTAGAGCAGTAAAGCAGAAAGAAAACTTCTGATGCACACACTGGGAATCTGTTTAAAAATTGGAATTACAGATTTCTGTCAGTTTTCTTCTTTCTGCCCACACTGCTGGTTCTCTTCTCTGGTGTCTGGTGGAGATGCCCAGGGCTGATGTTCTGCCAGTTCATGGTTTGATTTTCCATAACTGCAAAGAGATAAGAAAGGGAGTTTGGGTCTAACAGGAATGGTCTTAATCTCCAATAACATTCTGTGTCTCCTGCCCATCCTGCTCTGCACAGTGAGCTTCAGTTTCAGGATGAGCCACAGGAGGACTGGGATAAAGGGAGGAACCCTGGATTCTCACAGCTTCACCTGAAGGGAACTGAAACTGAAGTGAGCCCTGTCCTTCCCCCCAAAACTGGCTCAGGGAGGTGGGGACACACCCAGCAGGTTCTGGTGTCTGGGTCCCAGTGCAAACCCAGGCTTCTCTCAGGGCTGTGGCCCCAGGAGTGACCCCAGAGCTGTTCTGCTGGCTGGCACAGGGACACTTACTCTGATATTGAATCCCAGCAGGTCACTGATCACTCCTGAGACAGCAGAGAGGATGACAACCCGTGTGATGTTGTAGATCAGTGGGTTCATGGTCAGTCCATACAGCCTGAATGGACTATCCAATTCCTGCAGAGACAGGACAAGGGTCCATTAGCACTCCCCAAGAGCAAGAATTCATCCTCTGACTTTTAGCTTAGCACTGGCACAACAGACTGGGCTGCCTCTGTGTCCTTTCTTAGATACACGTACAGGAATTGCCAGTGTTCCAGAGACATCTCCTGCTGAATCCAAAGTCTCTGCAGCAACCCCAGCTGCCCCAGAGCCTGACACTCCAGGCTGCAGAATCACCCAGCCCAGTCCATGGACTCAGACTCTGCTCACTCCTTCCCAAATCTCTCCCTGCTGCTGGCAGTGAGCTCCAGCATCAGAGCAGCTGAAGGAAAATGAGACTGGAGCAGTCAGGAGAAGCTGTGCTCACCCCAGCCTCTCCTCTCACTTAGTTAAACCACTGCTCATCAAGAGTTCCCAGCACTAATTAGCCACACTGGCCTTTCCTGTCACAGCTGCAGCAGCACTGACAAACCCCCTTTGTGAGCACCAACTCCAGGAGCCAAGGGAAGGGCAGGGCCACATGGCATTGCCATAACTCCCTGCTGCCACTCAGGCACAGCATCTCACCTTCAACAGCTTTGTGGACAGCTTCAGCACATTGTTCACCAGAGAGAGCTGCTCCTTCTTGTTTGGCTTCTTCTCCATCTTCAGGTACAAGTTTATCTGTGACAGACACCACAGGCCAGGGGCTGATATTCCAGCACCAGCCCCCAAGTCCTAACTAAGGGAAATTGGAGCCATTTTTGCAATCTGCTGTCACTCCTCAAGTAGTGAATTTAGCACTGATAACATCATTCTTTTCCAATTGTTTTGGCTAATGCACATGAACCCAGAGACCAAAATAATCTAGAACTTTGGAGTTTGAGTCTGGCCCAACAGGACCAGCCCATCTCTCCCATGCTGACCAGTGCTTTGTTGCCTTCTGGCCAACACAAGGGTTGATCCCAACATTGTAAAGTTTGATTCCAGTACTTAAGCTGGTTTGAAATACAATAATTATATCCAAACAAACCACAAAGCCCAGAGGAGAACAAGCTGAAGGGGAGCTACCTGCTCAGTGAGCAGGATGGAAATGTTGCTGTATTTTTTGTTGGTCTCAGAGCCCAGAGATGCCAGACGTAGCAGAAAGAGGAGCAGTGCTGCCTCCCACATCAGGAACTCCCAGTTGTAAGCTGCACTCAGAAAGGTTTTGTGACCCTTAAGAACCTGTATGGGGAGAAAACAAAGCACCAAATGTCACTGACAAAGTGCCTGTTCTCGGGACAAGTGCACAAGCACTGCCCTTGCTCCTCCTCTGCCAAGCCCTGTGTGCTCTACAGCCACTGACAGCTCTTCCCAGGAAGTGTAAATCACTCTTGAGATGGGGTTACAGGGAAAGGTCTCATCTCTAACCTGCCTTTAGCTTGGAATTGGATATATTTTCCTTCTGCTCAGAAAAAGAGCCTTGTTCCTCCTCTCTCCTCCCTCTGCCCATCTAACAGGCGATGAAGTGCCTTTCCTTGTCCCACTGGCAGTCTCAGCCAAGCCTTTTGCAGGCTGCTGAAAGGAAAGCCTCCAGCACTTGGGAGGGTTTTCCCTACTTTATAAACCACAAAGGTTAAAATCTCACCTGGGCACAGCAGATAAAAGCAATTGAAAGAGCCAGTAAAAAGACTGAGGACACCACAACATCCACAGACCTCTGGGGGCCTCGTCTCTGCAGAAACAAGGACACAGGGTCAGGGCTGAGTGTGGTGTGCAGGCAAAACCCACCACAAACAGCTGGCACTGGCACTGGCACTGGCACTGGCACTCCCTCTGCAATAACCAAACCCCAGATCAGAACTCACCTTCAGGTAGGAGCGAAGGGATAACCAGATCTTGATGTTCTCCACCTTCTTGAGCCTGAAGTGAGGGATTTCGTATTTCCTGGCTTTCCGAGCAGATGTAATGTGACTGAAGAGCTTGGCAAACAAAAACCTCTGCAAGTTAAAACCAGAACCATAAATTAGAGTAAAACAGAACAGACTGTTTGGGATTCTTAGTGGTACCAGGCAAAAAGGGTCACTGGGGAAGCTCAGCATGAGACCTGGGCGCTCAGCCTCTGTAGCAGCAGTTGTTTTCATAGAATTCCAGATTGGTTTGTATTGGGAGGGATCTTAAAGCTCATCTTTTCCAGCCCTTGTCAGGGGCAGGGACACCTTCCACTCTCCCAGGCTGCTCCAAGCCCTGGCCAACCTGGCCTTGAAGACTTCCAGGGATGGGGCAGCCACAGCCTCTCTGGGCAACAGAGAGGGGACAGAGTAAGACCTTGGGGACAGGTAAGGGGGGAACAGGGCAGTCAGGAATGCTATTGATAGGTATCATTTGTGACTGATCAATAAGAGCCTTCCCAGACTCCCCTCCATGACCTTGGCAAGGGCTGGGATGAGATGAGCATTAAGGTCATCATGCCATTTTTATTCCTGCTCTGCAGGTTCCTGAAAGGCACCAGGACCTTTAAACCCACCTGTTTGTAGGTTCTCTCAGCAACACACATCATGAAGAAAAACATCCAGGTTAAGCACAGCCTTTCCAGAAAGTTGATGGCAGACAGGATGAGCACAGGGGCGCTGACAGGGGCTCCACAGAAGACGTGCAGAAGCTCCATCAGAGAAATGGAGCAGAGCTGCTCCAGGTTATCCGTGCGGAACAGTCTGTAGAGGAACGGCAGAAAGGCCAATCCGATGGTGATGATGTTTCCCAGCATTTGATACCCCACTCCTTGCTGGTGGGCATTAACCTGGCAAGCAGGAATAAAAATGGGATGATTACCTGGGCTTTGCATCAAGGAAAAGGCCTGTTGTTGTGGTAGCATCAACTCAGACAAGCAGTGGGTTCCCCTTCCCCTCACAGGACAGAGCCTAAAATAATTCCACCCGTTTCAGTCCAAACCCAAAACCAATCAGCCAAATAATCACCACTTTCAGCACCCTGCAGAGACAATCAGTGATGATTAGCACTTGTCAGTCTTCAAGAGACCTCCTAAACTGGCAGTTAGGCAATTTTTCAGTAAGAACATGTGGGACAACCATCTTTGCAGCTGGGGAGGGACCAGTGTCATAGTGCCCCTAATATTTGCACGTGTAGCTGTTTCCAGGGGTTTTGGTGGTTTTTTTCTGAAGTGTGAGGGAGAGGTTGCAATGCCACACAGCCCCCTTACCCTGCTCATGATAATCCCACTGATCTCCAGCACGGACATGTCCACCTTCTTGCAGTCATTCCCTTCCCAGATCAGAGCACTCACTTTGGCAGATGCTGGGCTGGTGTTCTGCAGCCAAAACAGATGGTTCTAGAAAAGAGAGGAGTGCAAAAGCTGGGTCAGCTCCTTCTGTCCTGCTGTAAGAAATGCCTTTGCCTAGAACACATTTGGACTGAGGGGGAAATTCCATTTTGGGTGAAATGCTTTGTTTTGGGATAAGCAGCCGTGCAGAGGGGAGGGATAGACTTGATCAGGAATCACTGATATAATTTTGAGCACTCCAGACTTCCAGGGCGACTCTGGCTTCATGCAGGCTGCTCACCTTACACCAACAGCATCCTCATGTGCCACTCGTATTTGGGAAGACGGGGGGAAGAGGGAGAAGCACTCCCAGCTCCTGGATGGAAACCACCAACCTGCTGGAAGACGTCTTCCTTCAGGTCCCTGCGGGAGTCCCCGCAGGGGGAGCACTCCTCGCTGTCGCTGGTGCCGGAGGAGCGGCACTCGGGGCCGTGCAGGAGATCGTCCCACAGCATGTCCTCGGTCTCCGAGTCCTGCCGGGTGCTCTCCGAGTCCCGCCGGCTCCCGCTGCAGCTCCGGGGCCCCACGCTCAGGCACGCCCTGGGCTCCTGCAGAGCAGCAAAGGTCACACGGCACAGCGCCACGCCTGGTTTGTCCAACCAGCACCTCCTCCTCACCATCCTCCTCCTCATCCTCCTCCTCCTCCTCCTCATCATCATCTTCCTCATCATCACCATCCTCCTCCTCATCCTCCTCCTCCTCCTCCTCACCATCCTCCTCCTCATCCTCCTCCTCCTCATCATTATCTTCCTCATCATCACCATCCTCCTCCTCATCCTCCTCCTCCTCCTCCTCCTCATCCTCCTCATCATCATCATCCCCCTCCTCACCATCCTCCTCCTCCTCCTCACCATCCTCCTCCTCACCATCCTCCTCCTCATCATCATCATCCTCCTCCTCATCATCATCCTCCTCCTCATTCTCACCATCCTCCTCCTCATCCTCCTCCTCCTCATCATCATCCTCCTCCTCATCATCCCCCTCCTCCTCCTCATCCTCCCCCTCCTCCTCCTCATCATCCTCCTCATCATCCTCCTCCTCATCATCATCCTCCTCCTCCTCATCCTCATCATCATCCTCCTCCTCCTCCTCATCATCATCCTCCTCATCATCCTCCTCATCCTCCTCCTCCTCCTCCTCCTCATCATCCTCCTCACCATCCTCCTCCTCATCATCCTCCTCCTCCTCATCATCCTCCTCCTCCTCATCATCCTCCTCCTCCTCCTCATCATCCTCCTCCTCATCATCCCCCTCCTCCTCCTCATCATCCCCCTCTTCCTCATCATCCTCCTCATCATCATCCTCCTCCTCCTCTTCCCCCCAGCTTCCCAGAGCTTTGAGTGCTCCCAGTTGCACCCACATGGTGGAAATGGTTTAAGACAATGTTTGGGGAAAAAGCATTTCTATACCAGAACTCACACAGAGTTAATTCCCTATTAATTTAATTCCCTATTAAGTTAATTCCCCGTTAATTCCCTACCCCCATTCCCAACCTACAAACTAAAAACTGATGTACTTATTTTAATTCAAAAATGTCCTTTTTTATGCCTTTTGCAGAATCTGTTTTAATATTTCATTTACATTTTGTATTAATTTATATATCTCCATATTTATAACTTGATATTCACATATTTATATTTTATTTTCAGGTAGGGTGAGTGGCAGGGGCAGAAAACCAAAGTAATGAAGTGACTGAGTACATCTCAGAGAATAGATTTATTCCTTCATTACAGAAGTTGGACTTGATCCTTGTGGGTCCCTTCCAACTCAGGATAGTCTGTGATTTTAAAATCAAAATTTATTAGCTTAAAAGCTGCAAGCACAGCATTGCCTCCCAACCACAAGAGCAATTGCAGGAGCAATTAGAGGCAGCTTGGACTGTCCTTTGCTGCCAACAGAGTTAGTTAGTTATTTGTTTGTGGTTTGTTTAACAAAGCAGCACAATCAGGATTGTGAACATGGTGAAGGTTTACAAAGCTGCCAAGCAGCAGGGAGGGAAGAGGTCACACCTTGCACCTGAGGATTCTGAAGCACAATCACTTCATAAACTGTCTGTTCTGATGGAGGGGGGTGGAACGAGATGAGCTTTAAGGTCCTTTCCAGGCCAACCCATCCTGTGATTCTGTGAGCCCTGCCAGGCCTGGGGAAGCTCCCTCTCCTGACTTTACAACCATACCTGCCTGTATAAGGTGGATTCCAGTTCAGACTCCACAAAACTGTCAGAGTCCCTGGCACCCTTCAGGGCTTGCTTGACCTGCCAAGACCAAAGGAAAAACCACCTCATTATCCACAGCAAAACAGGGTGTGGAAAGCAGCACTAATCCCACCTGGGTACCTGTGAGACAGCCTGGTTGAGAGAAACCAGAGGCCTCTTCTTCTCCTCGTAGCTGTTGTCACTGGAAGCCCCTTCCATGCTGGGGCGTAGCAGGATCCTCCGTGCCACGGCCTCGGCGTCCTCCTCGCTCGACAGCTCGTCAGAAGCACCGTCCCTGTTGGTGCCATCATCCTACAAACACACAGCCAAGGCCACACCAAGGACCAGCCTGAGTCCCATCAAAGGCTCAGAGGCAGAGCTGCCCCCCTGGCACAGCCCTCGGTGCCTGCAGAGGCAGCACATGACCCCACAGAGCACACAGAAACAGAATTCTCTTGGCATCAGAGACTTCACAGATTTTAACTCCTTCCCCCTGCTCTTGTCTTGCCTGAGAGGTAATGAGAGAGAATTTTGGGTGGGTGGATTTGGAGTTGGGGAAAGGGCAGGAAGAGGAGGATGCAGCAGCAGCTCTTGGCTGTGCCTTACCAGCAGCCTCAAGCCCAGATGTATTTATGAGCTGGGGGGTAACAAACCCAAAATCCTGGGCTGTGCCCCTACACCGAGCTCTGCCTCCCTCCAAACTCCTTCACAGAGAGGAGGTGGGATGGCACAGTACAACAGAATTCCACACAGGATCTACTCCAAGTTCTTCATGTGGAGTTAGCACAATACAGGCCCAGAGGAAACTCAAGAGTAATTCCCAAAATCTTTATGTTTCACAGCTTTCAACAGAGGTCACGATGCTTTAGCTCTTTCTCTCTCCCTAAGGGAGGTCTCAGTCTTGCAAGACAAAATAATTTATGGAACTGCTTTTGAAAATGGCCAGTTTAGTCATCATCAGCACTCTCCCTTAACTGAACACCTTGTGATCAGAAGTGTCAACAATTAACAGAGCACTCTGGTAAAACACACATTCCAGCACTGTCTGTTTGACCATACTTGGTCAGGTTGGACAGGGTTGGAGCAACCTGGGCTAGTGGAAGGTGTCCCTACCCACAGCAGGGGTGGAATGACCTTTAAGATTCCTTCCAACCCAAACTATTCTGGAATTCTATTCTATGATTGTGAAAAGAAAGTACCAGCACATTTTCAGCTGCTCAGTGAGAGGCAGAAAGGGGTTTCTAGGCTCCCTAATGCAGGCAAAGATTAGCAGAAGGAGGGAATATCTTGTATTAGATCAAACCATCCAGTTAAATACCAACACACTTCTGGGCACACAAAGAACACATTGAAAATGTGATTTCAAAGGATCTCCCCTGGCAGTACCTGATGGCTCTTCTCCCCATCAGAAAGTTTACTTTTCTCTTTGGAGTGCAGCAGCCTGTGTTCAGATCTGGCCTGTCTGGGTTTGATGCCATCACCCACAGCACTCACACCACTTTCTGTCTCAGTCCCTTTCTCAGCTACCAGCTTTACTGTTCTATTCCTAGGAGAGAAAATACAATTAAATGCTTTTATGTCAGGGAAAAACTCTTTGGGGTAAAACAATCTGGTCTTCCCTTGTCACACAGGTGCTGCATCAAACAAGATACCTAAGGGATAAATAATTTCATTTGGCAGGCTTTGTGTGCTGAGTCTGTTAAAAGATTTATATCTGCTTCACTCTCACTCAACATGTCTTTTGTATCTCTAATAGTATCTTAAAACTTCTAAATCGAGGGGAAATTTTCCTTATTTTTTTAAAAATAAGAGCAGTTCAGAAAACAAAAAGTCCTCACGAAGAGAAAGCACCTGTGAGCTGGAAACTCACCAGGAAATTCACCTGGGAAAACAGGAGAAAACAATGGAATATTATCCCATCCAATCTGTCCTCTTTTTCCTTGAGTTACTTTTAGAGAAGGAAGGTGCCAAAGTGAGACAACTGTCCAAAGCAGAAGGCACAATTGCTTTTGGAAATCAGCTAAAACAGCAATATAATCTGAGCACTCACTCAAACAAGGTCACTTATCTGATAAATAAAAATAAACTCCACCACATTCTTCAGCTCATCTAACACTTGGTTTCACATGATCTAATTTTATACAGTCTAATTTTATATGAGCTAATAAGGACATACTAAACATTCCTGAGGAATCAGCTTCCCACATTAAAGTTTTAATTCAAGAAAAGACTGACAGTTTGTGGGGATGTCAGTGACAGCCTTCATCCTCCAGTACCAAATTGCTCCCAGTGTCATGAGCAGCACAAGCCCAGCAGGGACCACGTACCTCCTCTGGAAGAGCAGACTGGATAAATTGGTCAGCAGGGATGCAGAGCCAGACTGCTCTTCCTTGCTGGTTCTGTCAGGAGAACACCAACTGTTCCCATCCACACCCACAGGTTTGCGTAACTTCCTGAGTTTTAAGACAAGGAGAATTAAGTTGGTGTCAGAAGCTGCTTTAAGGCCTTTTTTAAAAGATCTGAATGAGACTGGAACAGCTTTTTGGATGGCATTTTTCTGAAGCCATGCAGACAGAATACTGACTTCCAAATACAAAAATTCTGCCCACACCCCCAGCACATCAGGGCATCACTGGGAAAGGCACAAGGGACAAAATCTGGAGGGAATGAGGTTTGCTGCAGGCACGTGAAGGAGGAAAGCTGGATCCAGTCCCACGTGTCCAGCTGAGAGCCCAGCGAGGGCCCTGCTGGTGCTCACCTGCGGCGCCGGCTCAGCCCGTTGCTGCCTGCAGGTCTGTTCACCTGGGTGGACACGATCTGGCAGTGAACTGTCCCCAGCAGCAGCATCAGGCACAGGGGTCCCATCACTTCACTGGCACTCACAACAGGCACCATGAAGTACAGCACCACTGCTACCACTGGAAAGGGGGAGATGGCACCAACACAAAAATTAAAGAGTCTGTCTCAGCTATTTGTTTTTACTGTGCTTTGTTGTACTGTTATTTAATTTCTGCAATTATTAGTGCCACACACTGTGAAATGCACATTATGTAGGTTCCAGACAAGATCCTCACGCTTTAGATTATGGACTACAACATCACAGACTCACTAAGCTTGGCTAAGCCCTCTGAGCCCATCGAGTCCAACCACTCCCCCAGCACTGCCAGGTCCACCCCAACTCGTTTCCCCAGGAGCCACATCCATACATTCTTTGATGTCACATTCCTTGCAGGAGAAGGTTTATGGCACAGCCTGTTCCTCACCTTGCATAACGTAGAGCACCAAGAGCCACATAAAAATCCGCTGGGAAGTGACCTGTATCCACCACTGGCTGAACAAGGGGAAGAACACCACTCTCACAATTCCCTTCCTCGTCAGCGATGTCCAGGGAATTTCAGGCTTGGCTTTGGCAAAGGTAGAGCCTTGGATTAAAGGGGAAACAAGCCACCATTAACTGTGAATCACAAGAGCTCCCTTGCTGGAGTTTGGGCAGCCCCAGGGCTGAGCAGGGGGTGACAGCAGCCCAGTTTCAGGCACCATTCAAAGCTGCACAGTCCCAGCAGACACAGCTACAGCAGCTCCTTGTCTTCTCTCATTGCTCTGGCTCTGCCCCTTCCCTGCCCACCCAACCCTGGCACTCCTGCAGAGCCACCCGGACTGCTCCTGCTCTGCTCTCAGGTTTTCAGTGCTCCCGAGCAGGGGCTCCCCCGGCAGCAGGGCAAGTTCTGCTTCCCCTGCCCTGCACAAAGCTGGGATGCACCTACAGAATCGTGGAATATCCTGGTCTGGCAGGGACCCACAGGGACCGCCAGCAATCCCACCCTGGGCATCCCTGGGAGCGCTGTCCTGGAGCTCCGGCAGCCTCGGGGCCGTGCCCGTTCCCCGGGGAGCCTGGGCAGTGCCAGCAGCCTCTGGGGAAGGAACCTTTCCTGATACCCAACCAAGCAAACCCTCCTCTGACCCTCCAGCCGCTCCCTGGTGCCATCCCTGTCCCGGAGAGGAACGGACAGAGCCAGCACCGCTCACCGCTGATCAGATCCACGTCGATCAGATCGGGCTGGATGTGCCCCTTTTTCTTCGGCTTGTTCTTGAAGCCCTGCGGGGCGGAACACACGGCCGAGTTAGCGGCGAGGGGCGCGGGGCCCGCTACTCTCCCCCGCCGCCGCCGGTACCTTCATCTGGGTCTGCTCCACGGCCTTCTCCCATATCTGCTGGTCGTAGGCCCCGATCTGCGGGGAGAGGAGGCTGAGGGCACGGCCGGGCCCGCGCCCGCCCGCCCCGCGCCGCACTCACCTTCTTCTGGTACCATGAAATGGCATCGCGACAGGCCATGGGGAGCGGCGGCACCGGCACCGACACCGGCACCGACCCCGGCCCGGCACCGGCACCGACACCGGCCCGGCACCGGCACCGACCCCGGCCCCGCTCCCGTTACCCTGGAAACCGCCCGGCGCTCGACTGGCTCCGCCTGCCGCCCCCCCAGGCTGCCAACCCAGGCAGCGCCAGCCGAGCGCCGAGCGCCCCCCCCACACCCCCCCCACAAGCCGCAGAGGAAAGAAGCGCCCAGGCGGGTAAAGGACAAAATCAGACTTTTGTTTATTAAAAAAATACTTTACAGGAAAAAAATTCTATGCATTCCGCAGGACTATTTTACAAAGAAATAGCTTAACAGTTTGACACTGGTGTACAGTCAGCTACCGACAGCGCGGGGGGGCGCGGGGCCGCCCCCGCACACGCGCGAATGTCAATAAATACACTAAGGCCGCACAAAGCAAACAGTCGTCCAGGCAATTGTACACGTCCTCTGGAGGCAGAGACCTTAGATAAATTAAAACCACAGAAAAAAATAATCGTAGCTGCCAATCAAATCAAATGAAATCACGAAACAGCAATACAGGAGTCGGTATCTTTACATGTTGTACAGAGAAATCGGGAAAAGCGGGTGTTTGAATGCTCGGGGTGCCCTGGCCACTGCTCGGAGCCCACGGGAAGGGACAGCACAGGCGCTGGGGGACAGGGAAGGATCCCTCGGCTCGTCTCCCACCCCCCGGGCTCAGCAGTGCTCGGGAACTGCAACTGCAGAGTTCAGCTCGCGGCTCATGCCCAGCCCAAAGCCCAAAGCCCAAAGCGGGCCGGGCACGGGCGGTGAAGGACTCGCAGAAAGCTCTGCCAATTTGCCTTGTCCAGGGGAACTGACCTGGCACACGCGGGAAACCTGGCAGAGCACAGCAGAGCCCGTGAAAAGCGTCCCTTGGAGTCCCCTGGGGACAGCGGGTGGAGCAGAACCTGCAGGATCCTGCACACAGCGACCTGGAGCTGGTCCAGAGGAGAGAGGAAAGCAAAGCCAGCTGCCAGGTCAGCTTCACACTGCATTTGCCAGTCCATCTCTAGCACAGCTGAGCCACTTCATCCCTGGGATGTTTTAGTCACCAGCACATGATTTAAAGTCGAGCCTAAGCCTCAGTTCTGTTTCACAGACAGAGCACTTGGTCAGTGACAGCTGTCCCCAGCACAAAGCTGGAGTATGTTCTACCTGACACACACCACAGAGCAGATCCTCACAAATGGAGCATTGAGGATTTGCAGAACTGACCAGCACATTTGTATTTAGGAACTGTCCTGTATCTGCTTTCCACTGGGAGTAACAGAATGTTGAGGTGTTGGAATGGACCTTAAAAATCATCCAGCCCCAACTCCCTGCCATGTGCAGGGACACCTCTGGCTGGGCCAGGCTGCCCAACCTGGCCTTGAAAACTTCCTAGGTTGGGGCATCCACAGCCTCCCTGGGCAACCAGCTCCTCACCACCCATCACATTTCTTTAACCTAAATTCCTCCTCTTTGATTTGTACCCATTGCCCTTGTCCTGTCACCCAGCTCCTGCTGCACAGCCCCTCTGCAGCTGCAGCCCTGCAGATCCTCAAGGGGCTGTGAGGTGGCCACACTGAACAGCCCCAACTTCCTCAGCCTTAGAACAAGCCATCAAATGTGGCTCAAAAAATCACATCAAGTCAAAGGTGATTAGCTCATTAAGGAGCCTGCTTTAGGAAATCTTGGAGAAATTCAAACAGCAGCTATTTAACGTGAGATATTCAGAAGTATTTACTGGATTTGTTCTGCTCAAACACTAAGTGGTCTGAACTCATTACTTCCTCTCTAAACTGCTCTAGCTCATTAAAAAAATCAGTGCTCTACAGGTCTTGGGCTGGAAAACATTTCCATTTGTCCCATCAAGGCTTTGTTCTGTGCAACTGAAGCAATGGCTGGGGAGTGAGCAGCTTCTCAAGCAATCCCCCTCACACTTTACATCCAGAGCTGAGGTGGGATTTGAAAGTCTGCCAGATTGGTTAAAGCACAGCAAAGCTGAGCATGGATTTAGTAAGAGATTCTCAAACAGCTTGTTCCTCTCTCCCTCAGTCTTCCAAAATAGGATAGCATCAGCAACGTTCAGGTCATTCAAAGATACCTTTATTTATGTGCATTTAAATCTGACATTAGGTTTTAAGTTAGTAACTGAGCAGAGCACAGAGAGCATGATGCTATTGGTCATGTCCCTCCGTGCAAGAGGAAGTCAGAGCATTTTCCAGGGACTTCAGGCTGTTGTCACAGATTTCACTAAAGCTACAGCTTGGAAAGTAGCACAGACCACCCTAGTCTTCCTTCATCCACTTGAAAACGTGCTATTAGAATTTACAGAGGACTTCCAAAGAGATTCTCTCTTCATTCCATTCCAATTTTCCCAATAACCAGACAGGTTGGTGCACGGGGGCTCTCCCCCTGTTTGCTCTGCCTCTGCAGGCTCCTGTGGGCCCTGCAGGTGTGACAGTTCCTGAGTGATCAGTGCTGGCTGCCGGGGACGGGCAGGGAGCAGCAGGGAGAGGCGGAACGGGCACGTGGAAGACTCGCAGACTTGGTCAAAAGGAAAGAACACCCCTGGGGAATCTTTGAATGTGAAGGATGAACCGAAACCACTATTGCCTGTGAGGAATTTTACTTTGCACAACCCTTAAAGCTATGAAATTCCTCTCAACATAAAAAGTGGAAAAAACCCACCAGAGAACTGACGGCTCGTCTCTGAGCCGCGCCGAGTCATCTAGAATTTCTGCTAAGATTAAATTACACCCCTGCATGAATCACATTACTTCTCATCATAAAAGCTTTCCATTCTAACACCTTATTTACACAGATTACTAAACGAGTCACTACCACTTCAATCTGTAAATTAGTTTTAAATCGAAATATTTCCTAGTCCTCATTTTTGTACCGAAGACAATACATACATACACATAAGGAGTAATACAGGTTCTAACTAATCACTGCAGTATCTTCTGAGGATTATTTCTCTATCAGTTTAAAATAGTGACCTCTACACTGAGGTGCTAATATGTATATAAAAGCCTACACAAACAATATTGCACAAAGTAAGATTTATAATAGAGTAACATATTTTAGAGACCCTTATAAAGAGAAGAGTAATAATTGATATTAAAAAGATGCATCCAGAACTAACACAGCATCTTTGCTTTTGTCTAGTCTAACATAGTGTTTCAAATCTTTCCTACCCCAGTGAGGATTAGAACAAATAAAGTTATCTGGAGACAGCTTAAGTTGCACCAAACCCCAACTTGTACTCTAAATGTGGGGAGGGGAGAGGGGGAGGGAAAAGGGACTTTTCCTTTTGATGACTGGAAAGGGCAGTAAGAAATGGGGTGAGTGAAAGTCAAATACAGGTTACACGTTAACATCCAGAATTATTGAAAGATTGTTTAAAGACTGTTGATAGCTGACACTCTACACATTGAGCACGTGCTGCTGATTTTTCCACAGTAACTGGGCACCCAGGAGCTACACATGGAAAAAGCAGTCCAACGCCAAAATACTTTTTATTGTGAAATACTAATACAGAACTTACACAGTAAGGCTGTCCTTATTCTAGGAAGTCAGGTATCAGCTCAATGCTTATTCTATTAAGTGCATCAGTACAAGGGAAAGTGTGGATCCATTGGACACGTTACGACCCGATCAAAACAAGCTGCCAAGTTGGTTAAGTATTTTAAAGCCTTAAAGTGCTCAAAGATAGCAGTTTCCTCCACAAGACTACCAAGAGGTTCTCTAATTTTGACACTAGCATTTATCACATTCAGGGAAGATGTATTTTGGAAGCAAAAACCCCCACACCAAACAACAAAAGCAGTGCTATGAGAAGTGTTAGGTCAGTAAGTCATTGCATTTCAACAGGAATCAGACACTTGCTTCAGTTCTTTGTACAGGTCACCCTTGCAGGAACTGTAAGAAACATCAATTTCTATAGCTTGTATATAAACCAACATGTCAAGAACAGACATACCAAAAATTCCACAAATCATCAAAAGTGCTGTGCTTTCTCTATTTTTTTTCTTTTTTCTTTTTTTTTTCTTTTTTTTTTTTTTTTTACTTTTTTAAGCAATTAAAATGAGATGGGGAAATCACTTTGCAAGTCTTCTACAAAAGCATCACTTTCTGGTGAAGATTAGAGATAAAGTAAAAGTAGGGAAATAACACTGACCAATGGAGCTCAATCATTTCATATTCCTGGAGGAATTTCAATCTGACTTTGAGAAGATATTCAACATCTCTTTACTTAAACAGAAAGAAGTGGTAGACCACTGTTACAGGTTGTACTAAGGGGTTAAAATACAACTTGAATTTTGCATAATCTGTGTAAAAAAGATATGCTTGACATTTTGGAATGTCACCTTTCTTTATAGAATTATAGGCAAGATTTCTCCAATAAAACATAAGCCAGTTATAAAACTATAACTTCACATCAAAATTTTAAAAAGTTGTTTAAAAAATGTTTGAATATATACATATCAGACAGAAGAGCCTGCATGATCCTGTGGATTGTGTTGCTGATCAGACTCTATTTTAAAACCTGGAAGGGGCTGCGCCACCTGATCTGGTTGCACAAGTCCTGATATTGAAGAAACAGAGGAGGAGAGCACCCCTGGGGTAAGCTGAATTTCTATACCTGGTTCTTCAGACTCTGTTTTTACACTCACTCCTTGGGGTTCACCTTCTGCCTCTGCGTTTCCAGGAACATCACTGTTCAGGCTTGAATTGCTTTCTGCTTTTGGAGAAGTCTCCCCCACGGGGTGATACTGTTTGAGTCTGATGTGCCAGGCTAAGCTGCAGACTGCTGACACTGTTTTGAACTGATGAATGACATTTCTAGGGATGAAGTAGATGTCATTGTCACACAGCTGAATCCTAGCATAGCGAATGCCTTCCCGTCTCATTTGGTTTAGTTTGGCTTCGTCCACCCATTGAACACACTGGGAGAAGGAGAGATGGGAAAGTTAGTGGTAAACTCTTCAAACAGCTCAGCATCTTCCTATTTTCAAGTGAATTCATGTCTAAATCAGAATGTCTATGTTTCATGGGTAAAACTTCAAATTCAAAAGAGAACTGGGCTTTAAAAATACAATTTCTCTGGTGTCTTGAGAGGACATCTTGAGAGGAGAATGAAGAGGTTTCTATAGTTACAGGTAAAAACAACAACAATGGGCTGCATTGTTTGGGCTGAGAGGACTGAGTTTAGATGTTTCCATAGCCTAAGACAACATCAGCAAAAGCAGGAACAGGCACATACAGCTTAATCAATAGATTGTTTCTATAGCACATGCTGGGACTCGCAGCAAGAACCCCAGCTTGGGGGAAAGGAAAAGAAAAAGGTCCCTTCCAACTGAACTATTTTATCCTGAAACACAAGGAAATTTACCCAAGAGAGCTGAGAACTGAGGGGATACAAAAGGGCTGACTTTAGGGAGAAGCTGGGATCTGTCAGAAACTCCTCCCAAAACACCAGGAAGGAGCTGTCACGAGGGCAGATTTGATACCTGTGACACTGGAGGTTCATGCAGGTCCAGCTGAAGTCTCTGCACAACATCAGTGAAGTCTTCAGCATGAAAACAAACCACATCTTTGGTTATACGAGGCTGGTCACTCCTAGAAAAAAAAGAGAATTCCAGGAATTTTTGAAGTATTTGAGTTACAGAGCAGTCCAACTCTTCCCAGCAGAAAGCTTCACTGAACCAATGGCCTGAGTGTTACACTGTGCACAAAGTCCCAACACTTCTCAATAGTGTATTATTTTAAAAAAGAGGTATAATTCATATATTTCCCTTTTTTCTTTCTCAATTTTTGCTGCATTCTCAACAGAAGGGATGTTTGCATGGACAATACACTGAAAACCCTGAGAACCAGGTTCAAACTGCCACTGTCAAAGTTCTCTGTGTTGTAGGAATCACTACTTGCCTCAATTCTTCCATTCTATAATTGGATAGAATAATTCTGCGTTAAGGGAAAAATGCAAAATTACAAAGTAACACTGAAGTTGAAGCAGTGAGGAGTTTTATTCAACAGCATAGGAAATATTGGCATCATTTATTCTAATGCTAATGATGCTGTCCAATTTCTAATGTAATTTCTAGCTATTACAATGATGCAAGTCCAGTTTCTCTGCAAAGTCAACAGCAATATCCTGGGTACGTGACCTGAGAAAGCACTGCATCTGTGAAATTAATTACACTGAGCTCTTAGACTACAGTTACAAAAGCTAGAATTAATATACCTGCTCAGGAAAAGAATAATCAAGGATGATGGTCCAAGTTTAAGGCTTTTGTATATCACTAAAATATTCTGCAAGCTGCTGTTCCAAATTTTTTACTGCCTCAAGATGGAAAAATAGGAGGGATACAGCTTGAGGTTTTCAGCTCTGTGCAGCTTTTGAGCCACAGAATGAACTAGGCTGGAAAAGACCTTTAAGACCTATGACCTAACACCTCCTCATCAACTAAACCATGGCACTGAGTGCCACGTCCAGGCTTTATTTTTAAACACATCCAGTGACTCCACCACCTCCCTGGGCAGACAATTCCAGCCACTGCCACATTATAGGGTTTAAACCTTTTCTGATTAGATTTATTTTGCAAGGAATTTTTTTTTTTTTTTTTTTTTTTTTTTTTTTAGGAAAAAAGTGCTGCACCCCAGCAGCAACTTACCATTCCCCAAACTGCACAGCCTTGAGCACCCCGACAGCAGCTGTGCTCTGCCAGTCAAAGCCCTGCCCCACGTGGTCGGCGTGAGCTCTGGTCCTGTCCTCAAACAGGACCTCGCGGGGCTCGCTGGTCCGAGGTAGGTACTGCAGGTTCTTGATCTCGTTCATGGACCTGCAACGGCAGAAAAACACACACTAAAAATGTCCCTGCTGCTCAAAAATTAATGTTTGTACTGAAATAATCCCCAAATTCTGGGTGCTGCAGGCTTCAAGGGAACAAAGCACTTCCCTCCGATTTTTTCTAGGTGTTGATTTGGTGAAAGATCAAAACAAAATCAGCAAAGTACAATTCAGGTTATAGGATCAAAATTTACAAAACAAATAAAATCACATAATTTTTGTGTTCACTTGTGCTGAAAGACTTCCTCCAAGAATGTACCAGTATGTAAAATAGAGCTATCTTACAGAAACTGAGCTTCAGTTATTTGGGAGTACATCCAAATATTCTTCTTGAAATTACAACTAAAATATGCTTCCAAATCTCCTGAAATTTGTTTTAGAGCACTCTTTCAGAGGCAGAAAGCAAGAATACACAATAATTTCTGGACAGGCAGTGTTAGAAGTGCTTTAGCACTGGCATTAGAAGGCAGCACCAGCAGCAGAAGGATCTCTACTGCTTTACAGCATTCCACCTGCCCTCACCGCAGAAATAAGAGGAACTAAGTCTGCAGGATAATAAAAAGAGGTTTTAACCTTAAAGCACTGATCTAGGATATGTGAGAAGTACTGAAAGATACTGTCAGAAGTAGTGAAATAAAATAACCATCAAGGGTAACATTTGCTTTGTCAGCTGAGCCAATTTGAAACAAAGTGAAAGTGAAACTTAAATGTGAATTAGCCCTCTGAAGAGCCACTTACATCAAGTACTTTGCTGTTGTTCTCAAATCTGACACAGACTTAACTGCAATGTTTTACCTCGAGTACAAAAGGAACCCCAACCTTACCGGCGCCGTTTGAAGGGTGATTTTGGCATATCAGCTGTGGGGATCATCTGCTCTCCCGGCCTCACCCACATGATGGGCCCATCGTCACTCTGGGACCTGCACTGCAGTCTGAGACTGGAAAGAGTCCCCCAGGGCAAAGTCATCTAAAAGAAAACAGGAACAAAACAACCCACAAAACACACATAACACAAAACACTGGGTGAGATAGAAAAATTAGATGATGCCTTTGGTAAAACTGGTTCAAATCTGCTGTCAAAAGAATTGCATAGAAACGAAGTAAGTTTGAGAGGTAAAAGATATTCCAAGCTAATTTTATCAAGCACAGTTTTTAGGGAAGTAGAAGTGCATGTAGTGCAAGTATATATAATAAACTTATTTTTAATTAGGCACCTCATTCCATGCCTTTCAATTGGACACAGGAAAGAATGAACCTCAGTAGCCCAAATAAGCACATCAATAAGGGAAATACCTTACAGTTTCTAATTACTTGGAAACCTAACAATTGCTTAAATATCTACAGTGCTCTGAACACATCACAAGTTACTGCTTACTCTAAGAAATGGAGATTCTTCCAACATATCTAGGAATTCTGGGAAGTAGTCCCCCACTTCTTCATCCACTGCTCCCACGAGGCTGATCTGGCGCATGGGTCCTGCTCTGTAGGTGCCACAGCAGTACGTCCGATTGACCTGAGCGCCAGACAGGAGACACAACAGCACCACAGCTTTAGTTCTCTCACAGGAGGATAAAAGTGACTGATCTAACACAGCTGGGAGCAATCTTGGACTCATCTACATCTGTTTCAGCAGATGTGCCTTAGGAATACACACAGGGATTGTTTAGAACAGAAGAGAAAGAAAGGGCTCCTGCCTGTACTCCTGACAGGAAATCCTTCTGGAGTCTGAATAACAGCAAGTGAATATTTGACTAATTCAGGAACAATTCAGCACTTTCAGGCTGACTTGAGAAAACAACCGCACAAGGTTTCATTGTGACTCAGTCTTTCACCAGCAAGCTTCAACTCTCCACTACTTTGTGCATTTGGACTTTTGCTTCTGCATTTCAAACCGGATGCTCCTGGGATATGCACATTCCTCAGTTCAGTCCTGTCCCTGAGGTCCTTCCCCTGGGACTGAAGTGAAAAACCTCAGGGTCTTTCATGCAGTGGTTCTGGTGATCGTATACACAGGAAATTCAGATGAAATGAGGGGTTTAGCTGGAAAGCCAGTGCTCATGGAGAAGAATTTTAGGATAACCATTTGCAGCAGAACCTGCTGCCAGTGCTGGGGTCAGAAACACTTTAATTTCTCAGCTCGTGGACATCCTCTAGAACACAGACTGTCCCACTTTGCTGGGTCATCTGGAAACTTCTCTTGCTAATTTCCTGTTCCCAGAGGAGAGGCACTGGAAGACTCCAGTGTTCTGTAGCCTCAGCCTATGGACTGCAGCTGGAACGTGCCATATGGCCACAGAGGAGGTTCTGTGCAGACACCACAGCTAACTGATGTTACAGAGCACAAGTTCTACAGAGCACAAGTGTGCTTTGCACACTCAGCTGTGTCTGAGCCCCAGCCTTCCACCACCCTTCGGTGTTCCAGGGGTGAAAACCTCCAGCTGTTCTCCATGGCTGAGTGGTGGGACACTACAGACAATTACTGGTAAATGTGCAGTTTTAGTAATGTTCACCCAGTGTGATGCATTTTAGAACTCCACTTATAGATACATGGACATAGCAGCTTAGCTTTAAGTTTAGTTTCAGTTTTGCATGTTTAGCCAGCAAACCAAGTGTCATTAAGCTACTCCATGCAGTTGTTAAGGGTAAATTAGGAGAGACTAATAAAGGAAGAATAGAGTTACTGCTGCAATTTTATCCTCCAGTAGCAGACATAGATATTTCACAAATATACAAATTTAGCTCACTCTATTTGCTGAATGCAGTTCAGAGCAGGAGCACTGGAACACCACAGCAATATTTTTGTTCTGTGCATCTACAGAAGAACTAAGGACTGAAGTGCTCTGGTCCTCATCCAGTGAAGTTTACCTGCCTGGCAGTGTTCATGTAAGTGGAGACAGACTCCTTCCAGATGAGTTCTGTGCTACTGAAACCACCTGGTGAGAGTCACTAGTATTTTACAGGTGTTTGTCATGAGTTTAAATGAATTATAATTCCATATGCAGCTTCTCCTTGTAATGTTTTCAAAGGAAATGAAAAATTAGAAGCTTTAACTTTGTTTTTTTTTTTTTAATGCACTGGAACAATGGAAAAATAGACAAGAACTCAAAACTTAGAAAGCAAACAGAAGAAATACTTTAGGGAAACATTGGATTTCAATGCTTTGCTAGTTTTTAATATAAACTAAAGCAATATACACACTTGAGAATTAAACCCAGGACATGTTTACACTGACAACATGCACCAACCCACGGCAATCCCCAGCAGGCTGTATTATTCATCTCAACCACCTCAATCACAGGGGATGTAGTCTACTAGTTCAATATGCCATAAAAAACTTCTTCACAGCAGCTCACTCATTCTTAATTCCTTCTGAGCAGCAAACACTGGTTAGGCCAGTGGTCTCAACAATATGATGCAATGAACATCTAAAAGAACAGGCACCTTTCTCTCCCTTTACAACTGGGTGGTTTAGTGGCCCATGAGTAAGCACCCTGCTTGCTGCACTGCAAGCTGCTTTGGTCTTTCATTCCCCAGGTGCTCCAGATTCCCTCTGAGCTCTGTTCACTCCACAGTCACCTGTGTGCACCCCTCATTGCAGGGAAGAAAGCTGAGATGATGAAATAGCTGAAGTCACTTCATTATAATCCATGAGGACGTCTCTCAGTGATTTTTATTTTTGTTTAAAGTTCCACTCTTGTTTAGGAATTTAGCCAGGGTCACTCCAGTTCACACGGCTGCCAGAAGTCAGTAACTTATTACCACAGCACCTCCCTTGCTATAATTTGTTCCCTGTGCTGCTTTAAAAGCAGCAGTGGATCACAAGCAGTCACTGCCACTGTTTTTACTGTTGCAAAAGGACAATGGGGCCAGTAAGACTGCTCAGGCAGCCTGTGCCCTTTCAAATGCCACCCAGGCATCACTGCTGTGTGCACCCCCTGCTCCACACGCCAACACTGCCACTGAGTTATGGGCACGTTTATAATTAGCTCCAGAGCTCATGGAGACATTTTCTCTCAGCTGCACCATGTGCCTATCAGTGTTTCCCACACTCGGGTGAGAACAGAAGCAGACAGGCAGTGTTTCCTGTCAGAGGCTCGGAGCTGGTGTTTATTTGCATGCTCCTGAGGCACCCCAGCCTCACCACGGGTTAAGTGAGCAGCACAGGAGGAGAAGAGGACACACAGATGAGGCATCAGCTGGAGACAAATGAGGTTAAGTCTCTGAAGTTTCTCTCCAGTTGCAAGAAAAGCATGAATCAGTTGACAGCAACAATATTTCAGCATGCCAAGTCAGCTATAAAACCAACCACACAAAACCTTGGCTACAAGAAGAAAGCAAGAGCACAAGGCTGGCTCCTGCTGAAGGACAAGGAGGCACAGCAAGGGTGACATGCTTGACTAAAATCTGACATAGTGCAGGACCACTGGGCATTGTTTATATGGCTTTAGTGACAAACCAAGTGAAGGATGCAGTACAGACGCACAATTTCTCCATTTCATACTTTGATACCTACTGTTAAAAAACCAGAAATTGCCCTTCCAGAATCAGAGAAGTTCACATGGGGCAGACAATCAAACTGTGATGTGGTTCATGAACCAAAGCTGTCAGGAACAGAGTAACCTATTCTGAACAGCAGGAGTAAGAAAACTTACCCAGTTATCACCTGTTGGCTGCTTCTCCCACATTCTTCCCAGAAGGAAGAGCAGCTTATGCAAAACCTACTTCCCCAATTCTCTTTCCTGGCCTCTTCCCAGAACCCCCACACACCCTCTGTGACAGTGTAACTGTTCTTTGAATCAGAGAGAGAATTCATCAGGCAAGTTGATCAGTTGGGGAAAAAAAGAAGTGTTTTTTTTAAACTCTAAATATATTCCCATTCACTGAGTGGAAGCAGTTGTACTGAAACAAGTGATAAGGAAAATAAGAGTTCATTCTAGCTGCACTGCAAAGAGCTTCCAAATTAAAGTGTGCCCTTATGTGAGGAAAGCTTACAAATTTCTGCTCACTGATTTGAGTCTTGAAAGCTCTCAGCCCAAGTGAACAGCTCCACACTAAAGCTGAGCTCCAGCATTGAAGTATTAGAACCAATGAGAGCCAATGCAGGAAAAAAATCTCAGGACACTAAAGCTTGATTATTTTAAGATACTGAAACCAAACATTTATGTAACAAATACACATTGGAGTGCTTTGCTATAAACTCACTGCCCTGAGAACAAAGGGATTCACCTTGCAAGGCAGTTAATTATCACTAGATTTACCAAGTCCTTCAGATTAAAGTCCTTATTTTGAATACTACAATTCAGTTTCTCTAAAAACACAAACCAGTTGAATGTCGTGCGAGCCAAAGGTCACATTAACTTGCCATTTACAGAACAAATTTTGATTTCTGAACACTGAATCTTCAGGATTCAAGACTCCCTAAAGCCCCCAAACCCCTTGGCACAGGTCAGTGCAGCAAACAAACTCATGCACAGAGAAGAAACCCAGAATGGAGGCAACTTAATTATAAATAACGACTGTTACAGCATACAATAGTGCAACATGTTTAATCTGCAAAAGCACGAGTATGAAGTGCTTCTGTACTGTACAATTCTCTCACAGAAGGGTGAAAAGTGAAGCTTGGCCAATCTGTTCAAACCTCCCCAGAGCTGCCAAGGAACAGCAGCACAACAGCCAGGTTCATCACCCCCAGAGCAGGGCACTGCAGCCTTCTCCATTCCAAGACAAGACAGCCTGCAAAACTTGGGTGAACCCACCACCAATTTCTATGTTTCTCCAGCTTTTCCATCATCTGTATTCCCTGAAGAGCCCAGCTCCAGCTGCCTGTGACAGCTCCCCTGCTCTGTTTGCTGAGGGAGAGCTGCACTAACACACTTCAGCCACAGAGGATTAACCAGGTCATGCTGGAGCTGGGTTTAGACCAACTGAACCTTATGTCATGACTCAATCTTAATCAAGTTTAGACAGTACTTAAAATAGAATTAATTGAAGTACCAGCAGACTATAACCCAGCAAAGCCTCTTATTTCTCATGTGTATTTATAGTGCCAGTATTCGTGTTCACAGGACATTCACTGAGAAAAAATGCAATTGTTAAACATTCTGGAGACTCTGTTTAGCCACTTCAGGGGTCAAGCCTGTACTCAAGCTTGTACTCAAGCCAGAATGCAATCAGGACACTAAAGAACACAGATAAATGACTAACACAGAAGACTTTGAAGCCTGGCCTGTGGACACATTTCACATCTGCAGCACACAGGTGTGTGCAGTGCAGAAGTGCTATTGCCCACAGCAGTGGTTCATACACTCAGAGATTGTTTTGGGGTGCTCTGCACCCAGACACAGCTCTGTCAACATGAATTACATGCACCAAGAAACAGAAGCTGGTTAAAATAAGTGCTGCAGCAGCAAAACACTGCCAAATAAAAAGCCAAGTAACAGAATTATTAATTAAATGCTATTCAAAGTCTCCACAGCAACCATGCAGTAACTTTCTGTAAAGCAGTAATTGTTTTTCCAGTGCAAATCTTGCTTCTAAGCATTTGGTAAACCCTGCAGAGATCCAAATAGCCCATCCATAAGCACTAACACTCCAAAGTCTGTTGTTAAAGGTGTGTTTCTATCATACTGAACTCCACTACAGAGTTTCAGATGTAGCCTCCCAACAGGTGAACTAGTAAATGTAATTAATGTCTCAAGTAAAGACCTTAAAGGTAATCAGCAGTTGGGATCCATTCTCAGACTAAACAGAAAGAAGCTTTATTCCATTAAAAAGAATTTTATCTAAGCTGTAATCTTGTGGTATACTCATAGATACTTCTGAGTTTGATCACTACTAAAATCCAAGAGACTTTCATATGGGAATCTTGAAATTAGCTTAGTTTTTACTGTTGCATCCATTTAAGTTACATGGAGATACAGTTTCAGAATTTAAACTAGTTTAAGCCTACCATGGAAACCGAGGGAGTAAATAAAATGAAGCTCCTCTTCAAAGGCAATTTAAAAGATCCTCTAACCACTGACAAGTTAGAAAGTTTAGTCAGCATAAAGTACTGAGGGAATTCAGATGTTAAAAACCTTGTGAAACAGATATACTGAAACATGAAAAGTAACATTGCAAAAAAAACCCAAACCCCAAGACCCCGAAAACCCCAGCTCTGCTGACTAGAAAAGCAGTGTTAACATTTGCAGTCTATGCAATTCTTGGCACAGACTTGGCTGTTGTTTTGAACAATCTCAGTGTTTTCCCAGGTTTAGAAGAAAATGATGCTCAGTGCAGATCTTCCCTCAGGTCACAGGTAGCAGTGTCTGATGTGTGATTCACCAGCTACCAGGGAGCACAGAAAAGCTCTGAGCAGAAGCAGGAATACACAGCACATTAGTTCTAATATCACCTTTCTTCATCTGCTCAGAAAATACATTTGTGACTTGCCTATTTTAAATCATGTCTGCTCTGGGTTACTGAGATTAATCAAATCTAGGTATTGTGCAACATTTATGCATTTGAATAGTTCTTACCTGAGAGTGAAAATTTGAAATTGTTGTTGTTTCAATATCCTTCTTGCCCAAAATTTCCATTTTCACTGGAGTGTTTGGAAAGTTAAAAGCAAAGTAATCCAGGAAGTCTGGTAAATAGGCAGCTGCTCCGTGCACTATGGCTAAAGCATAGTAAGCTGCATTTTTATCATTTTCACTGAACGACAACGCAAGAAACTCTTCTGCAAATCTCTCCATCTCCACTGGAGACAAAAATGAGAGTTCATCCATGTAAGCATGCAGGACCAGGGCACCTCCATTGGACTGATGCTCCTCGTGAATGAAGTTACTGAATTTAGTGCCAGTCTTCAGGAAGCTGCTGCGGACAGAGTGCTCCTGGTGTGTCACAAAGGGGGTTTGTACTCCCTGGGGTATCCGGTATTCCTGCATGCCCAAGTTCAGCCTGCACAGCTGCTCATCCTTCAGGTACCTGAAGGATTCCTTGTTCATTTCCAGGTTGTCACACTGTCCTTGAGACAGAGTCTCCTTGTCGATGCGGGTGAGCCCAGCACACACTGTCTGCACCTCTTTGTTGTACATCTTCAGGCGTTTTCCCCTCACATCTTCCCGGTGTTTCTTTTTCTTTTTTTTCTTTATCTTCTTCATAATAAGACTGTCAGCTCGCTGGCTTTTGCCATTTTCATCTGGAGTTTCTGGCAGCAACAATAAAGAGAAGATTAGAGTTCTGCAGTTGCAGCATATTCACCCCAAAAGAATTCAGGCCACTCACTTGCTGAAGCCATCTATTCCCAGGGAGACTGACCAGTTGTAAAACATTGCATTTTTGGTTGTATAATTAAATCAAAAGTCAGGGTACCTATAATTTTACAGATAAAGCCTTGAATTAAGGAAATCTTCCAAAATTCTAGCTTAATATTTTATAAATACTTCCATTTTTAACAGATTTATTAGAATACCTTTAAAAGGAGTCAGTAGTTTGTAGCATCTATAATTAAGTACATTAATAACTTCTGACGTTTAAGGCAATGCCGTACAGGGGAAGAGGATAAACAAGTATGTGTAACATTTAAACATTAAGACTTTCATTACAGAACACTTCCCTGATTTTGGATACATGATACAGAAGCAAACAGTAGCACTGAAGAGCTACAAGCTTTACTTACATTTAGAAGTAAAAACACTTAAGTAAAGCTTAGATTGCTGATCTTTTAAAATTAAAGGACCCAAATCATCACATCAACAGATTCAGTCCTGTAGTTAACGATTCAGTTAATGGAGAGAAAGAAATTAAGAGCCTGTTTCAGTTGTTTGGGTTTTTTTCTTTTTTTAGGTTAATCAACCCCTAAAAGGATGAGAGATAAAATGTGAAGAAGTAGTTCTGTCAGGCATAATGGAATAGCTTAAGTTGTTCTTCTTTCAAGAATAAAAACTAATTCAAGTAACATTTAGCAAGGGACAAAGGTAATTAGAAATTTTGATGGCCCAGCTGTTACAAACTCAATTGCCAAGACAAGACTTTAACGTGCCTGAATGAAAGAACCATTGCATCCAACAGTGCCCATAAATCTCCAGGAGCTGTGTTAGCAGGATAGCCGTGGGGATGAGAACAACCTGCTGCTGAAGGCAACACCTGACTGAAGATGCAGTAACTAAAGTTTTACCATTTCCCCTCAGCACAAGGCTTTGTCCTAATGAAATTTCCTTTCTCTGGCCGCACATTGGTATTCCCTCTTTATTCTCTTAGAGCACTTAAGTTAAAGAAAAAAAACACGTTACACTCTTATGAAAAAGGGTGTAGTGATAAACACAGGCAGCTCCAGGTTCTTCAGTGTAACCAGTGTTTAACTGGATCATTACTGGTTTGGTCTCGTTACTGGAGAGGGCTGACCTTCATAACAGCCTGGAGTAAGGAACAGAGTTACTCATGGAGCAAAGAAAGAGCTGATTGCTTAATCCTCACTTCATACAATAGTCTTAGGACCTGAAAGACAAGTTTTCACCGTGCTGCTGCAGCCCTTGCAAACAGCAAAGGCCCTGATCTCTCCGTTTCAGAGAAACCAGGAAAAGCAGGGTGGTATCACTTGTTCTGGGAAGCCAACTGAAACGGTTCTTGGAATGAGGTTTGCTGCAAGCCTCGGATGTGAGGAGTGCACGGTCTGCTCAGTCACTGGGCTCTGGAGCACAGACCCTGCTTTACTCACTGAGCAAACGTGCAACTCACACACCAGGTATTTGTCCTGGTGGGACCAGAGATCCCAAGCTGCAACTAAACAAGAATTTCATGCCACCACTGGGAATACTTCCCTATGTATGTTTCTAAGAACATTTGGTTGTTAAAAACTTCTTATTGTAAGCATTTCTGATTTTAGGTATAGTTTTAAAACCTCAGACATTTTAATTCGGAGTGTCTTCCTGTTTGAAACCATGTCCTAATAACAGACAGAAGAATCCTTGCATTTGGGAGCTTCCAGTGAACACTTGTCTATTTTCAGGATGAAAGCTGCCCTGGCTGCTGCTGCATCCATTGAACACAGCAGAGTCTCACTGTTACAGTGAGTAACTGCTGTATCCAGTGAAGCTAAACAGTGACATTATAATAATGCCTGGCAATCCTGAAGGAAATATAGTTTTAATTATTCCTTTAAATAAACAGAAGGCCTCCAGCACCTCAAACACAAAGAAGCTGTGGACAGGTCACTAAACTATGGGCTCCACAGTGAGGCAGAGTGACAGCAGTGCCAATAACTCAGCTACTCTAAAATGATCAGACATCCCACAAGAGAACCAGAACCATTATTAAGCAGTAAAAACAGTGGGGGTGTTCACTGTCACCTGGGGCCACAGATAAGCATGGCACAGTCAATGCAATAGGTAATTTAATTAGATTATACAGCAAAATAAAAACGGATAGTCAGGGAAAGAAATACAGCCCCATCCAAAAAGGCACTGCCCCTACAGCTGAGGACAGGCAGTGAAGAGCTTCACATGAGCAAACAGCTTTCCTTTACAAATCTGGAATTTTTATGCTCATTTCCACGCTGTTTAAGCCTTCATTAAGAGGCCTAATTTAATTCTGGGTTAGAACTGACACAGTGACACTCCAGTCTACAAAGTTACACTGCTCCAAACTTTTGCTTGATAAACACTGATAAAATTGCAGAGGTTTACAATCAGAAGTTTTTATAGTCATTATTCAAGCACAGTGGTGTGGAAGCATTAACCAGTGCAGAAAAGCCTCTCCTGGTACTACTTTTGTCTGTTCTTAAGACAGTCCTACCTAGAGTTTACTCCACAGACTCTTGACTTCAGTAAGCAAGTGCAGCTTTGGTTTCTTTGGCACAAAACCTGCCCATACACTCCTCAAGCATAATTCACCACATTATATTTTTAATTGCAGTACTTTTGCAGTTATTTTTTATCTATGTTGTTCTCTCCAAGAAGCTTTTTACTATAACAAATCTCTGAGCAGAACAAAAACAATTGCTCTGTACTGTTAAAAAAAAAATAAACAAAACCACACACAGCACACGCTAGAATCCAGAGATATTTTGGCCTTTCAATAAAAGAAAGCACAGAATAATTCGGGCTGCAAGGGACCTCTGCAGATCATCCAGCAAAAGCCCCCTGCACCTGGAGCAGGTGACACAGGTTTGGAATATCTCCAGACAGGACCTCCGTGGGCACCTGTTCCAGTGCTCTGCCACCCTTCATTGAAAGAAATTCTTCCTCACGTTGAGGAAGAACTTCTTGTGTTTTAGTTTATGGATATTCTGCCTTGTCCTGTTGCTGGGCACCCCCGAAAAGAATCTGGCACCATCCTCTGACAACCGCATTGGAAATACCCGTGTGGAATCACGAGACCCCTTCTCCAGGCCACTCATTGAAACCAACAGTTAAAAATTTAAAAATAAAACCCAGCAAACCAGCAGCCCCTCACACGCTAAGGTGAGGAAGCCTTCACTCCCACACCACCTGCACGCTGAACGCGCGAACGAGGGCGATTCTGACAGCGGCAAAGCAACGCGGCCACCCCGCGCTCCGTCCCCGGGCCAGCACCGCCGTGCCCGCCACGACACGGCCGGACCAGGGCCGCCGAGCCCGCCGCCGCCCGCTCCCCTCCACAGGTGCGCCCGGGGCTCCAGCGCGGCGCCGCCGCCCGCCCGGCCGAGCCCGCCGGGGGCACCCGCCGGGCCCGCGACCCCCGCGCTCCCCCCGCCGCTCACCTCGCGGGCTGGGCCGCCCCGCCGCGCCGTCCGCGGGGCTGCCGCGCCTCGCCTTGTGGCCGGCGGGCTCGGCGTGGTGCCGGTGGTGGTGTCGGCGCTCCCCGGGCGGCGGGAGGCTGAGCGGGGAGAACGTGAACAGCCCCGCGGCGGCGGCGGCGGGGAGGGCGGGCGGGGGCAGCGGCTCCGCCGGGCCGGGCCCCGCCAGCAGCGGCTGGCTCGGCCGGGCCCGCTTGGCGGCCGGCGGCTCGCCGGGTGCCGCCCGCCGGCGGCGGGGTCCGCGGGGCCGGGCGGGCCGGTCCGCTGAGGGCGGCGGCGGCTCCTCCGGGGCCCGCGGCACCGCGGCGACCTGCGCGGCCATTTCAGGGGCTCCCTCACACACATTTAAATGGCCCGAGCGCCGGGCGCCGCCGCGCACGCGCCGCCGCGGGGCACCCTGGGACGTGTAGTTCGGGAGCGGGGGCGCGTGCGCGGCGGCGCGGGTCACGTGGGCGGCGGGAGGAGGGCGGGAAAGCGCTGAGGGAGAGCGGAGCCCGGGAGCGGGGAGGGGTCAAAAACTTTTATTTTAACAGCGTTTATCGCTTGTTCTAAAGTGCTTCGTCCATTGAACACCGGCCGCGGGGTGCTGCCGAGGCTTTCCCCGCGAGGGAGATGATGTGGGGCTGTTGGAGCGAGCCTAAGGAGACCCTCCCTGCCCATGGCAGCGGGATGGAATAAAATCATTGAATCACAGAATGTTAAGGGTTAAGAGGGAACTTAAAAATCTCGTTTCACCCACTGCCATGGGCTGGGGCACCTTCCACTACAGCAGGTTGCTCCAAACCCTGTCCAGCCTGGGAGAAACAGGAATATAATTTGGGTAAAGGTTTTCACTGTTTTCTGCTGTTAAGAAACCCTGTGACCGCAGTAATAAAAAAGGCAATATTGGCTATTCCCCCAACTTTAAACCAGATGAGTTTTCCATTCCAGCAGTGGTCAGCAGATTCTTCTTGACCAAATTCCCCAAATACCACCTTGGTTGGTGTTTTGTTGGTTTTTTTTTTTTTTTTTTCCCCCATGTCTTTACAGGAAAATCTTTATCCCTCCCCACTGATAGAAACATCAGTGGAATCTGGTGAGGAATCTCATCTTCCCTGTTCCCACCTGAAATTCTGTGCTGGAGAATCACAAATCCTTGAAAACAGCATTGCTTTAAAACACAATAATATTTTGCTTGCTGTCATGGTGTTTTGGGATTTTCTTTTTCCCAGATAGAAGAGCAGCTGGGTCAGCCACTTGTGCGGGTACACCGGATTCATTTCCATGGGATCAATCACCATTATTGCCCCAAAATCCAGACAAATGCTCTGATTCGCTCAGATGGGGGGGAAAAAAGCTTATATTATTTCTAAATTTTGGGATGCTAATTCCCTCTTAGTCCAAGCAATGTAAACATTTCAGTGTCTTTGATTAGAATAGACCTACGAACGTGAGAGAAGGTCCCGATCACCTCACTCTGCCCCGCTGGCTTTCCAGTTCATTCCAGAGTCTTCACTGGGTCCCATCATCAGTTTATGCTCAAATCCATCCTTTTGAAGTGATTACATTCCAAAACATGACAAAAATATGTCCTTCCTTAGGACAAAACTTGTATTCCAAGGTTTACCTTCCATCCCATTGCGAGTTAACTGAAAGCTGCTGGTACTTTTACATTCTTGACTCTAAAACTCCAGTTTTGAATTCAGTGAATGTGCAAGTAGTGCCTGAGCTGCCAATACCGTGTAACAGCTTTGGATGTGTTTATTTTGGTGGAAGCTTCACTGGGATGGGCATTCCAAGTATTTCAGGATGACTTCACAAATCTGCAATGTCAAGTCTGTAATATACTTCTAAATATTCCATGCTGGGGGTGGATTTCTTGGTCCTTTAGGTTTTGAAAATCGATTTGCAAAGCCTAGGAAGAAATTATATATATTTTTTTTTAATGCAACAAATTCTGTATGTTACAGATGCTGATTATGTAATCCCTGAAAATAACACAGGAATTGAAAATACTTGCAATTTCAGATCTTTCCCAAGCTTTAAGATATGACAGAAAAGCAATATCCCGTAGTTGCAAATAAAGTTGTAAATGTGTAAAAACGGAATATGTAAAACCCAGTGAGCATTATTTGAAATATTTGTAGTTTGTAAGTGTTCTGCCTGGCATTTAGACTTCCAGGACCCAGGTTCTCCCTACCAAAACATGAAGAGCAAAACATACCAAAGTTAAGGAAAGACCTCGGAGAATTTGTTGGGGCAGGTTCTGATGATTTTGTCAGTGAAGATGGACTGCAGATGCCTAGAAATAAAAAATGAGACTGGAGCAGCTGGTCACTGGCCCCACACATTTAAATACTTGCTTAAAGCCATTGCGAAGATATTAGCCTGAAAAACTTACTTTTTCTCACATTTTTCAGTATTTTCAAGCTCTGTTAAAAAAAAAAAATAGAAAAAGGCTAGTTGGAAAAAAACGTGTGAAGCAGTGGATCAGCTACTGTGGTAAAGGGAATTTGCTGGTAATGCACATGTATAAAAACACTGATAAATGTACATGTGTAAATAGATCAGCTACAATTCACTGGTAAATGTACAAGTATCACATTTCGTAAAAAGCAAACTTTGTGCCACTCTCTTTGGCTTTGTCCTTGTCATCCCAAACACCTCCAGTTTGTACTTTCTTGCTGTTTTCCTCAAGTGCTTTTCTGTTCCTCCGTTACAGCCCGAAGTACAATCCCGCGGGGATAATTAACAGGAGGCTCAGCAAGAGGAGGCTGGCCATGGTTCTCTCCTTGTAGGACAGACTCAGACCCCACTGGAGCAACTTTTTCCCAGGTGGATGGAGTGCCAAGGCACAACCACTGGCACGGGCAGGGCTGGGTTTCCCTGTTCCCGGTGCAGACAGGGTGGGTGTTTGCAGTTCTACACCAGAATATTTTAATTACTCTTGTTTTCTTGCCCTAAACACAAGCGCTCTCAAAGCAGGCCCTGCTCCCCCAGTGACCGGTGAGAGAGCAGCACCAGCTGTGCCAGAGCTCTTCTCTCTCCCTTTTTTTCCCACACCTTTTGTTTCTTTTACCTTGCTCCTCCTGAAGCATTTAATGAGTTCTTTGGATGATGTTCCTGAGCCCTTGTTCTCCAAACCCGCAGGACTCGAGGAATTTCTTGCAGCAGGCTGGAGACCTGGGAACATACATGATACATACATTTTCAGTGGTCATTCACAAATCCTCCTGCTTTTTTCCAAGTGCTTTATTGTTGCTTTTCATCTCCTCTAATGCAGCACTTGTAGAAATTTTCTGCAGGTTCCCTACTTGTGTTTATTTTTTTTGTTGTTGTTGCATTTGCTGAACTCTCCTGCAGGGAGGTGCTGAAGCACTGCCTGGTAATGCTTTGAACAAGCGGGCCACACTTTCAGAATGCTACAGGTCTAGGTGTGAGTGTAAAACCTCAGTCACAGCCTGAGAAAAGAGCTCAGCACTTACTTGCTGCCTCAGCGAGAACGAACGACTCCGGGGTTCTTTCAGGAAGTGGAGGAGGAGAATTGGAGCGATCCTGGGTTGTCTCTGAGAAAGCAAAGATAAAAGAGTTGGTTACCTAGCTTTAAAATTATTTATATATATATATATATGTATTAGAAGCAACCAGCTTATCTCACTTGTCTCAAAGGAAACAGACAACATGCAGACAAAGAGGAGGCTGCAAGGAACATCCTCATGAACAGGATGAGGCAGGAGCTGATTAGGAAACATAAAACTACCAGTTCACTTGGTTGCAGAACTCTCTAGTTCTGGTTGGAACTATTTAGTTGCAGAACTATTTAGCAACAATTTCCGTTGCACTGAGCACAGATCCCAAGCACATTTACTAAATAAAGCAGCTTCAGAAAAAAAGCAGGTCTTAATTCCAAAGATTATCCCAGCGTTAAACTTTTACCTGTTCGTGGGCTCCAAAGCTTCACACTCTGGAAACAAAAAACAAGGCAGGTATTTAAAATTCCCACATCCAAATGTTGTTTTCTTGCACACAAGGAAGCCAGAGAAGATGAGGAAAGGATGTGATGTGCAAACACCCTCCCACATACACCTCCACACTCGTGTAGAGGAAGACAGACTTGTGCCTCGTTCTTCCACTTCACAGAGCTGTCACTCAGCTATGGGATGATCAACAGATGCCTAAATTTCGTTCAGCTCCTGTTGGTTCCACAGGGCTGCGTGAAGCTCAGCAGAACACTAATGTCCTGTCTTCATTATCCTTCTCTAAATGAGGGACAATTTGTTTATTACCCTGTACTGGTCTTAGAATCCCAAAAAAATAAGGCTTGGAGTAAAGTAGATGTTGATAAGAACCCATCTTCTTTCCAGTCCTGAGCCCTGAAATCCCTGGAAGTGTTCAAAGCCAGGTTGGACAGGGTTTGGAGCAGCCTGGTCTAGTGGAAGGTGTCCTTGCCCATGGCCAGGGGGTGGAATGGGATTTTCTTAAGATTCCCTTCCAACCCAAACTATTCCATGATTCTGTGATTCTATGAAATAATTTATGGCAAGTATGAAGTGCCAAAAACTAGAGTCTTTCTCACAGAAGGAAACGTGGTAAGGAGATTGGCACAGGAATAGTGCCAGAAAAGAGGTAAAAAGCCACTCTCACCTTACATGGTCTCAGTCTCACAGGGTCATGGAACCCCTCTGAGTGAGACTCACCACTCCACTCCCAGGAGGTTCCAATATTTGGATTTCTGTCTGGAATCTGGAAATCCGGAGTGGCCTGAGGAAATTGCCCTAGAAGCAATTGAGCACCAGAGAGATCATTCCTCATCCCAGGCACTGCCAGATGCTACAGAACCACCCGGATGCTGGGTGAGCCCTCAGTGCTGCTCAGACCCACATTTAATGTTGTTAATCACTCACCCGGCTCACTGGCCACAATGAAGGACTCTGGGGTGCGCTGGGGCAGGGGTGGAGCATCATCATCATCATCATCAGGCTGTGGCAGGGGGGCTGATTGGAGAGGCACAGACAGGTTACTGCCATGGCAGGACATGAGGGGACCACAGACCTGTGCAGGGGATGGGGGCTGCTCCTGCCCTGCCACGCACCAGAGATTAAGGTTAAACACCTCTAAACTGTGCTTAAACATCCAAATAACTCCCAGCACCAACTGCACGAGGAAAATGAGCATAACCCAGCACAGAGCCAGGCATGCAGCTGGTGGTTCTGCTGCTGCTTGGCTTGGGCTGCACCTGCCAGGACTTCCCAAGGGCACCAGATAACGAGCATGTCTTTGTTCCACTGAATGCCGAGGGGCCTGGGCAGGACAAAGTGGAGCAGATGCCAAAGCTGTGGACAATAGGAAATGTCCAATTGGACCAGGACTAACCAGAACAAGGAATAATTCCACATTCCTCATATGACAGGTGATGGATTTAAGGCTACAGATCTGGGCAAAGCACTTGTGTTGAATCATGGAATGGGTTGGGTTGGAAGGGACCTTAAAAGCCATTTAGATCCAACACCCCCACCATGGGCAGGGGTGTCACCCAGGTTGCTCAGGGCCCCTGAAGTCCTGGATCTCTCAATCTTGGTGAGATTTCAGTGTCCCCCGCATGACACTCTGCAGCAAAGAGTGGGGTTTGACCTGAAAACTAAATCCTCAGAGAAAACCATTTCTGGGAGCTTTCTGAATGCTTTTTGGAGCACCTTGGTGTAGGAATTGGTCAGCACCATCCCTGCCTCCCTGTGAGAGCTGCTCTGAGGTGACACAGTGGTTCAGGGCAGCTGTGGAACGCAAGCACCAAAATGACACTGCTCTAAAAATGTTTGTGGGAAAAAAATCCAGGCAGGATGAAGAGCGTGAGGATGAAACCAGTTGCTCCCTCAGCTCCCAGTCCTGCTCCAGTCCTGAGGAGCAGCCACAGCCCTGCCTGGACACCAGATGACCACACTGACCACTCCCTCCAGCACGCCCCAGTCCAGAATGACCTGGTCCCACATGTCTCCTTGTCCCAGCAGCACTTACCCGAGGAGAAGATCCTCTCCTGGCTCAGGGGGGCATGGTGGGATGATGGGGAGCTGCCTGTGGTGGGCTCTAGCGGGGCACTGGCAGAGCACGAAGGGAGGGGCTCATCCTGCCCCTCCAGAAAGGGAAACACGGGGGACTCAGGGTCGTCTGGAGAGAGTGATGAGAAGTAGGGGTCTTCTGCTGAGCACAGGGAAGGGTGGGGACATTGCCTCTGGTTCTTGTGGCCTGGGGGGCCACCCGCTGCTCGTCTGGAGGGGTTCAGGTCCACAGGGGCAAATCCATCCTGGAAGCTGGAGTGACCGGCTTTTTGCCGCTGGGGACTCCAAACAGGCTTGGCATCCCCTGCATCCCATTCCCAGCCTTCTCGCCGCTGCCCCAGCGCTAGAGGGGTCGATACAGTCCATGCCAGAGGTGCTCTGGCACCAGGCGCCCTCCTGCCTGCTCCCTTTGGGTCCAGCTCCAGCTCCCAGCTGCAGCGTTTCTGGGGGGCATCCCCAGCACCCCAGGGCTCGCCGGCAGCTGCCTTCCTGCAGCTGGAGATGTTCAGAGCACCGAAGGAGATGGCCTGTCTGATGGGGGGCACGCCCCGGGCAGAGCTGGGCTGCGCTCCCGGGGCTCCCAGCGGGGACAGGGACGCTTTGCTCTGTGCCACCGGAGGGAGATGTTGGTGCTCATCCTGCTGCGGAGGGAGATGTTGCTGTGGAGCCTGCTCCTCTCGCTCCGAGCTGCAGTAAAAGCACAATAAAGTGGCGTGGAGTCAAAGCCATGGAGGGCTCAGGAAATGTTAGCCCACGCACAGAGCCCAGGGCACTGCTCCCAGGAGCAATTCCTTCAGGAATGCAGAGCCCAGCCCAGCCTCGAGCAAGGAGCACAGGGAGGGACTGTGCTCCATTTCAACACCGTTAAACGGTGAACAGAGGAGGCCTCTTTATGTCAGCAAGCTGAACCAAAAAGCAAAATTATTTACAGAAAGCAGACACTGCAATCCCAAACATGTCCACAGAGAGATCCCACCACCCTTGGAAGCTGCTGGTATTGGGAAGCTGCATGCTCAGGATTGCTGTTCCTGCAGCAAGGGGCACTGGAGTGGAACGTGCAGATGGATGATAGGACCAGTGTAGGGGCATTCCATGCCAGGCAGAGGGCTGGGATGACCCAGCCTCCATGTTCACGAGACTTTTTTATACTCTTTTATACTGTTTTATACTGTTTCCAGCTCATATGTGAAACACTGAGTGACACAAAGCCCAGGGCAGAAGAAGGGGACAGATAATGGCACACAGGGAAGAGTCTGAGACACATCAGTGAGAAGAGCAGGAATTATTAGGAAATCAGAAGACGTTTCTTCACTCAGGGGGTGATGAGGCATTGCTACAGGCTGCCCAGGGAAGGTGGAAACACCATCCATGGAAGTGCTCATAAAACATGTAGATGTGGCACTTGGGGACATGCTTCAGTGCTGGACCTGGCAGTCTGGGTTAATGGTTGTGCTCGGTGGTTTTAGAAACTTTTCCAACCTTTATGATTCTATGAATTATGTTAGGAACAAACATGAGAGTCAATGTGGGACTAAAGGGAGGCAGCAGATCCTGAGAGCTGAAGTGTTCCAGAGCACACATGAAGAAGTTCATCTCTCTGAAATCGTGTGGGTGACTGCAAACACCAACCAGGGGTACTTGTGCTGAGACCTTACCAGGTGAGTAAACTCAGGCCATAAATGTCTTCCACTGGAGTCAGGACTGGCTTGGCTACAGGATGCCCTGCTCCTTCCTGGGGAAAGGAAATGTTTGCAAACAAGAGTGAGGAGGCAAAATGTAAAGAACACCAACGTGCTGCTTCAGGAGCTGGGATTTTTGCCAAATACTTCTAATTTCTAAAGTACTTGGGAAATGACACCAAGGTGGAACTGAAAACTGCAGACAAAACTTCCTGAAGGGCAACTCTGCCAGCACCTTTCTGAAATGAGAGTACAGCGAGCCCTACAACCATCCAGCTGTGCCAAACAGCTGGCAGGCAGCCTGTGCAGGCACTTTGCCTTCAGGAGCCCACACTGGGCAAGCTGGGTGCTGGTTTTGTGCATTGACACCAGCTCATGGCCATCCCTGTGCTCTGCACAGTGTCCTCAGAGGACAGGGAGGTTTAGGGGGGCGAGAGGTTTGGGCAAGAGCTACAAAACCACATCCTGACTTGAAAGGTCCTCTGCATTTCGTGTCAACCCAGCCCTGTGTGACCTTTGCTCACAGACTGTCCTTAACCAGTCCAAAAAGGCTTTTTCCAGTTCTTTTCTCACCCAGCTCTGGCTTGGAATGAACTGCAAATCCTGTGGCAAAACTGAGGCATGCATCCCATCGCAGGATCCCTTTCTCATATTTTAGATGAAAGTTTCTGACAAAGTGAGCTCACTGTGACCTTCCAGGCTTTGCTGTGATGCATTGACTGGATTTGATCCAGTGAGGCTCATGTCAGCAGCCACAGAACAGCAAGAGCAAAGAAAACCTCAACCGGAGATGTCTTGGCTATTCCTGTTAATATGCAACTTCACACCAAGACCACATTTCTTTTCCTCAGAGGTGTAACAGATTTGTGAGACGTTGCCATGTTTTTTTCACAAGATGTTTCCCCCATGCCCTCCTACAGACAGGCTGTAGTGCTGATTCCCTCAATAGCACACACGAGGTAACATTTTCAGCCTCACTGCCTGGTGATCCCAAGCTTCCCAACCTGGACCTTCCCAGCCTGGTCTGAAAATTCCTCCAGTTTCACTGGCACATCCCCATGGAAATCAGTCAGTCCTGTAGAGAATTTGTGCTGTTCTATTCACTCATTACATTAAACAATCATAAAAATATATAGAAAATAGAAAATGGCTTTGAGACTGAAGAAAATCTAGGTCTTGTTTGCGATAAGCATTGCACATTGAGGGGAAGAACTGGATTCTCATGGGTTAATGTCAAAAGAAACTCAGTTTGGGTATCAAGGGCAGCAGAAAATGTGGGAATTCACCCCAGATCTGCAGCAGGAATTGAGGTTGGAGCTGGAGTGCCCAGGCTGCAAGAGGCAGCGTGTGTGTCCCGGGACTTTTACCTGTGAAGCTGCAGAATCTTTCTGGGCATCGAGTGCTTGAATCTGCCTTTTGAAGAGCTCAATCACCGCATCGTAAACCAGCTCATACTGCTCCTGCATTCCAGACAGGCAAGAAATGTCACAGCCAGCACTGGTGGGACCTGTAAATAGCCACCTCTTCCCAAGCAAGCATCACCCTGAGAGAAGCTGCCTTTCCTGTCCGTTGGCAGGGCGTGAATTTTGAGAAGAGGCAGAAGCCACAGCTCTCACAGGGTTCACACTGAAGCATTTTGGGGGGTTTTTGGGTGTGCAAACAACACTGTTCTGCATTGAGCTTCCTCTTCAGTCTGTTGCAGCTGAGTAAAGTTCCCACTTTATTGCCTGGACAGTCCTGGTTTCACAGTGTAAGCATTTGGTAAATCCCACTGTGAGCACTGGCCCAGCTGTCCACAAGGAAACGCTCAGCTACCAAATGAACTTCTGCCAAATCATTGTTCTGTTCAGAAAAGGGACTTTGCACAACATCTCCCAGCTCCCACCAGCACCACTGCTCTGGGTTTCCCTGCTGTGAACCCTCCTGGGGAAAAGGTGAGGTGCCAGCATGGAGCAGCTGGTGACATTCCCCAAACACACCTTGGTCTGCACTATGCAGGGTCTTTGCGTGCGCATTTCCTGGATCAGACTGAAAACACTGAAGTTCACTGGAACAATCTGGCGAGAAAGAGAAAAGGCAAAATGGTTTTAAACTGAAAGAGGAGAGATTTAGATTTAATACTGGGAAGGAATTGTTCCCTGTGAGGGTGGGTAGGCCCTGGCACAGGGTGCCCAGAGCAGCTGTGGCTGCCCCTGGATACCCTGGAAGTGCCCAAGGCCAGGCTGGATGGGGCTTGGAGCAACCTGGCACAGTGGAAGTTGTCCTTACCCATGGCAGGGGGCTGGAAAGAGAGGATTTTTAAGATCCTTCCGACCCAAATCTTTCAATGATTTCTATGATTTCTCTGATAAAAAATTACAGACAGGTCTAATTCCACGAATCCTCCAAGTCATGAGGCAGTTCAGAGCACTGTCTGAAATCCAGGCCTGCTACTGCAATAATTTTTAACAAAGGACCTACTTAAAGTGCTATTTTATTTATTACAAACCATCCTCCTCCCTCCTGTCTCACACTCCACAGAAAACACCCTTTTTATAACAGCTGTGGGCAGCACAAAGGACATGACACTGATTTCCCAGCTGGGTGGGTTCAGGGAGCTGTAGAACACAGCAGGCTCTCCTCTGAGTCCCAGCACCTGCCCTGAGGCCAGGGATCAGTGCCTGTACCATTATTGGAGAGTCAGAGTAAAGCAAGGGGGTGGTTTGGAAACACTGAATATGTGATGTGTGAGCGTGGAGAGACAAACGTAGACAGTAAGGGTGCACTGAAGAGTGAAGGGCAGCACAGGGCCGTGTGCTGTGAGCTGAAGGCCAGGCCAGAGCGAGCAGTGGAGGGGGGATTCTGCCCCACTGGTGTGATGCTGTCAGTGCCTGAAGAGAGAGGAGTGGCACAAACTGGGAATGGGCAATCAGCACTTCGGCCACTGCCCTTCTCCAGTGAGGCCGTGGGGAGCTCCCATCCAGCTGGAATCCCCCTGAGCGCAGCCAGAGGGGCTGGAAGGCAGAGGGAAGGCTGGGGAGGGACAGAGGGGTGCCACGGGAGGCACTGAGGGCTGGCACTCACCCCGTCCTTCAGCAGCTTCTGGGTGTAGTCGATGGCGCAGATGACGCCGGTTCTGCCGCAGCCAGCACTGCAACGAGAGCCACGGGGCACAGGCTGGGCACGCTGTGCTGCTCACAGGGACGTTTGGAGAGGACCCACAGCCACCTGTGACCCTGCTGCCCCGCACACATCCTGCAGACCTGCAGCATGCTGCAGCTTCAGCCCACGCAGGGCTGGGAGGCACAGCTCATCCCCTGAGCCCTCTCAGTCCTCCTGTGGTGACCAGCCACACGTGGACATGGCCAGTGGTGGTGGTCCCTGAGCCAGACATTCTCACTCCCTGGCAGCAGAGTGCAGCCAGCTGGGTGTTGGTCTCTTCTCCCAGCTAACAAGGGACAGGACAAGAGGAAACGGCCTCAGGTTGCCCCAGGGGAGTGGTGATTTCCCTAATTGCATATTAGGGAAAATTTCTCGAGCAAAAGCATTGTCAAGCACTGGCACAGGCTGCCCAGGGCAGTGGTGAAGTCACCATTGAACAGACGTGTAGATGTGGCACTTGAGGACGTGGTTTAGTGGTGGCCTTGGCAGTCCTGGGCGAATGGTTGGACTCGAGCATCTTAAGGGACTTTTCCAACCTAAACAATTCCATGGTTCTGTGATTCTATTGCTGGCCTGCTGCTGCCTCCTTCCCTGCCCCCTGGCCGTGCTGGCTGTCCTCAGAGGAGCCCTTTGCCTCGAGGCTCCCTACAAGAGGAGCTTGGCTATGGGCTTGGCCAGCTTCCCTGCCCTGTGACCCCTGGGGACGTGGGAGCACGGGGGTCCGGGGGCCAGCAGCCCTTCCCTGCTGGCAGCCAGGTCACCCACCTGCAGTGGATGCAGACAGGGACCCTGTCATGGGGCTGGTAGCAGCGAATGTCCCTGACGAGCTCCAGGATGGGCTCGATGGAGGAGGGGACGTGGTGGTCCGGCCAGTTCCTGTAGTGGAGGTGGTAGATGGTGCGGGTTGCCTGCAGGAGAAGAGCAGTGGCAGGGTCTGGGATGTTGGCACGGCAAGGGGAGCTGGATTTCTGCTCCATCCCCAGCTCCCATCTGCATCAGCAGGCAAAGGGCAGAGCAGCAGTTTGTGGTTGGTTTTGCTGCAGGAGCTGTTTTATGACATTCTTGGCCTCACTTACCCGGAGCCTGATTTGCCATGACTGACAAAGAGCTTCAGAAACTGAGTTAATGAATTTTTTACTTCTTTTGTTCCCTCAACTGCTGTCAAATCTAATTCAGCAGCCTGAGCAATGTAAAATTTTCTGCACAAAATGTGCCATACTTTAATATATTATTTATATAACAAAGCCAGCCCAGGTACATTTTCTGCCTTGACCTTTCCTCCTTACCTCATTCAGGGTCACCTTTAAAGTTCTAATCACATACTCATTCCTCTTCTCCTCAGCCTCCTGCAGAAGAAGGAGTCAGAGTCAGATTTTCCGTGGTGCCCCGGGGTGGGGCAGGGTGCAGGGGTGGCTGCACTCACACAGGTGATGGAGAAAGGGCCACAGTGCAGGGGGGAGCTGCCCACCTCCGCCCAGTACCGCTCACATTTCTTCTGTTGGGACAAGCAGGATGTGTTTGGTTATTCCCCACTGGCCCAGCTGTGCTGTCTCCTGTTACTCTGATTATCAAGAGTTTTCTAAAGCCTCCTGAGTTTATATTCTTGTAGAGAACTTTCTTACACAACTTTTTGTAAATAACTTATTGTTTTGCATTCTTTCATAGAGGTGGAGAAATTTGATGTACAGGTAGTTTGTCCAGTGTTGTTGGAGAGGTGGCACGTTCACCCTCCAATCCACTGGCACCTTTTGAGAACTATAAAAGATTGGAGTCAGAGAAAATAAATGAGTCTCTTCATCGTGACCAAAGCTGTGGTGTGTCGTTTTTCCTTGTGTCATCTGGTGACAGTCTCCTTTTTCAATTTTCAGGACAAAATTCACTCTGGCAAGAGGCTCAGCTCTTGCTGCTGTGCAGCTCCAGCCTCCCCTCCCTTGGAGCTGCCTCTGTGGGTTTTCCCTTTGCAGAGAGATTCCCTACACTACTGGAAATGGCTAAAGAATTTCATGGAATCAGAGACCATGGTTTGGTTGGAAGGGACCTTAAAGATCATCTCCTTTCACCCTCTGCCATGGGCAGGGACATCTCCCACGGGACCATTTGCAGCTGGAGACCCAAAACCCAGCTTATATCAAAAAGAAACTCGCTGTTACTGATGGGTTTTGATAGAAATCTGCATCTCTCACCCTGCCCTGGCACTCAGGGCCATCTGTGACACGCTACTCACCTTCCCCATTTCAAACTCCATACAAGCCATGACCACGACCTGCAGGAAAAAGGCTCATTAGAAAAGTCTGAACACGAGTTTCTCATCCAGGCAGCAAAATTAAACTCATCTCTTGTGGGTACTTATCAGTGATGAGGAAACACCGTGGGCTGCCTTGCCCCGAGCCCCAGCTGCCAGACGAGTCACACTGGGACATCACCCACAGCCTGGCACAAGGACCTCCCCAGGCAGAGCCCAAAGGCAGGGACAGCCACCAGCAGACTCCTGCCCTGGCACGAGTGGGAGGAGGCTGACAGGAGAGGTGTGGGACACACCCAACATCTGGAGTGAAACCCTGACACTCCCACTGCCTCAAAAAGGACTTCTGGATGTAAGGACAAGTTTTCTTAAAAAAAAAAAAAAAGGACATATAAACTTTATATTTAAATATAAATCTATGCCTTACCAGGACTTCATACTCCCAAATCATCCTCCAAAAGTCAGTGACAGTAGTGGGCAGAGGACCCTGGGTTGCAATGTATGCTCTTGGCCCGTAGACACCCTGGAACATTCAAACCAGACATGGGCACATCTGTGCATAGTTCACCCGCAGAAATAAAGTCATTCCCCCCTCTGAATTTACTTCTATCAGCAAGCCCATTAAGGATTTGGAAGGACTTTCATACAGTTGAATTTTGGGCACATACATTAACTCAAGCAGTGGTGTGCAAACCAAAGGCAGGGCCAAGCTGGGGAGCTGGGGTTGAGCTGAGATCTGCTCCCAGAGACCAGCACCAGTTCTTACAGCACCTCTGGGAGCTTGGAGGTGATGTGGCCACAGCTCTGTTGCTGATGGCCAAAGAACGAACTGTGATCCTGTTGGGAAGGTCTGATCTTCTGCAGACTGGCTACACAGAGCTCTGGGCCACTGGTCACCCTCGTGGAGAATGAAGGGAACTATCTCTCTCTCTATATCTATCTATCTATCTATCTATCTATCTATCTATCTATCTATCTCTCTGTCTCTCTGTCTCTGTCTCTGTCTCTGTCTCTGTCTCTGTCTGTCAGTCAGAGAAGGGCTGTAGGCCCAGGGCAGCCCCAGGACTCGTGGGGCTGCAGTGGGTCCCAGCCATGCAGCACTGCAAGGCTTCCTGCCTCTGCACTGGTTTCAGCCCAGGTGACTCTGGCCACAGGCAGTTTTGCACCACTGTCACCCACCAAAGGCAGCGAGGAAGTTGGGGCTGAGAACCACAAACTGTTCCACCCTCGGCATGAGTGTGTCCTTGCCCCGTAGCCCGGTGCCTCTGTGCTGCACTGGGGCTTTCTGGAGGGCTCACTCAGCTTCATATACCAGTTATCCTTGAGCACAGCCCAGGAACTGCTGCAGAGCCCCCAGCCTGCTCCTCCTGGCACAGCCCACCGAGATGACACCACCTACACCTTTGCAGGACAAAACACCACAAAAAAGGCAAACCTTGATGAAGTTGGCATTGATGTAATGAGAGTCTGCGTCCGACGTAATCAGGGACAGCTCCACTCTGCTGTGGTCAACTGCAAAAGTGGGGGAAGCAGTCAGTGTCTGTCCCTGAAGGTCACTGAGCCCTTGGAGGGCAGCGCCAGGGGCTCTGGGGGAGCACTCACGTCAGAGAGCCCATCCAGGGTGGGCTGGTGGCTGTGCAAGCAGCTGATGTCCCTCCCACACCTCCCACAGCCCTGCTGCCTGCACGCACAGGGGATGGACAAGGTCCTTTTGGAGAGTGAGGGAGGTTTTAGGGGAGAGCTGCAGGTGCTGCCACTACCCCAGTGCAATGCTGATCCCCTCTGACCATGCTGCAAGCCAAGCCCAAAACCACCTAACAGCACTCCAGGCTCAAACCAGCTCTGTGGGCTTAGATACAAAGGTTTGAAAGCTGGACTCAATCCTGGAGGTCTTTTCCAGCCTTAATGATTCTGTGATTTACTTTCTTTTCCAAGTTGGAGTGGACAAAAGAGTCTGCTCTGATGCTGGGACAGAGTCCTTGGAGACCACTGCACCAAGCCAAGCCAAGCCACAGCAGGGTTTGCCTGTTGTCTGCTTTGCACATCGTGGAGACATCGCTGTCCAAAGGCCTTTGGATGCGAGTGGTCACAGTGCTAACCAGAAAACTTGCAAGGATTATCACTGGAGGATGTGTTTCCTAGTGAATAGAAGTTCTTCTGTCTGTGGAAGTATCACAGAATCACAGAATATCCTGAGCTGGAAAGGACCCACAAGGATCAAGTCCAACTCCCATCCCTGCACAGGACATCCCCAAAATCCCACCATGTGCCTGACAGTGTTGATATGTGCCAAAGTCCTCCAGAGCAGGCTCTGCAGCAGCCAAAGCCCTAAATCTGAGCAGCAGGACTCAAAGCCAGCAGACAGCAGTGAGATGCTCACATACAACAACTGTGCAGGCAGGCACCAGAGAATGAGAACGAGAAAAGCAAGAAAAACAAAAGGCTGAGTAGGAACATGTGCCATTTCCAACCTACAAGGTAAGATGTCCTTGTATCTGTTCTTCTTGACATTCTCTGGCTGCTCAGACGCTGCTGTAGGGTAGATTTTATCCGATCTGTACTTTGTTGACTGTCTCTTCAGCTTCTGTGATAAAAGAGTGGAACAAATTACAGCAGACGTGCTACAGCCAGCTCACTACTAGAGAGCACATGAGGGTCTCCAGGGGTCACGTTTGCTACCACAAAGCAAGGTTGGCACCATCAATTCTTTCCTCAGTGGCTTTGCTCAGAGCAAGAATGGAGACAGAACCATCTGAGAGCCCCAGCAGAGGCTTGTGAAGGATGGAAAGTGTGTGCTGAGGCAGTGCCCACACGTCAGCTTGTGAAGTGACACAAAGCATCGCCCTCACAAGTGAGTGAGGCCCGGGGGAGCCACTCTCAGCACAAATGGCACCCAGATCAGAGGAGTGACAATGTCAAAGCACCTTCAGCGAATGATACCAGAAAAGACAGGTAAATCCATTGATTTTTCTCACTTTGGTAGAGGTGCTCCCATCTGCAGCTGGAAGCAGCGATGCTCAAGTCACCAAGGGAGCACGAGCAACTGGAGCAGAGTGGCTCCATGGACTGATGAAAGACAAGGCTGGGACAGACCCTTAGGGCTGCAAAGCTCTCATCTCTTTCATTTTCATGAAAGCTGCAGCACTCACAGGGAGTTAAAGCATCTTTCTCCTGGTAAAGCACAGAATTTTATTTCACTGCCAGCAGCTCCTAAATAACACACACTATTTGTTACCATCAGCTTCAGAAGCACCATACTCACTGCATTTTTTCCTTTCATATTTTTGTGTCCAGATTGCTGGCTTTTAATATTAAACTGCAGTTTTAAAACACTAAATTCAGCCACGATAGAAGTTAAATCTCAGAGATCTGATGGAATGAGTGAGGGAGGAGGTACAGGAGGCTCAGGACAGTCCATATGTCCAGTCTCTATTCATTAAGAACCTGGGGCAGACACAGTGGGATAGAAATTGTGGGAGCAGGGTGAGTTTTGTAGCCTCCACACCCCTGTAACCTGAGCAATTCTGGTGCTGGTCACATCCTCCAGTACACCCCCAGATTCCAGGGAAACCTTTCATGGAAGGGGCATCACTCCATACTAAAGCCAGTCTTCCCAGAGCCAAGGCCCTGAATCATCTGACTTTTCTGTCCCTGAATCATCTGACATGAAACAGCTTGGGAAATGCCTAGGTATGAAAAAGGATGTGGGAATCACAGAATCATGGAATATCCTGGGCTGGATGGGACCCATAAGAATCATTGAGTCCAACTTCTGGCCTTGCACAGACATCCCAAAATCCCACCCTGTGCATCCCTGAGAGCATTGTCCAAATGCTCCTGGAGCTCTGGCAGCCTCGGGGCTGTGCCCATTCCCTGGGGAGCATGGGCAGTGTGCAGCTGTGAGACTGCACAAACAGAAAAGGGGGACTTCAACAAAACCCCAATCATTTACAGTGACATCACCACAATTTGCACATAAAAATGCTTGGTCCCACAAGGAGAGGGCAGGAGTTGGGGTGGAGGAATGGCATTGAATGTATCTGTCATGTTTGGAAACAAGCCAACACGATGGCCTGCTGAGGCCACTGCCTTGCAAAAGCAGCCACAAATCAGAGGTGTCTGAGAAGATCTTATCCCATACAACAGGAAATGCAGCCTTGACCATTCCCACCTGCCATTTTGATCAGAAATTAATACATCAGCCTGCTGGAGCCAGCCTGAGCAGCAGGGCTCAGAGCCCTCTGCCTCACACACAGACACCAGGCAGAGAGAGGGGAAACTCAGCAGGCTGTGACAGTGCTTTGTTCCATGGAACAACAGACCGTCACTGCAGGCTCAGATTAATCACTTCCCTCCACCCCAGACACCTGGAAACCAAGCACTCAGCTTTCCCCCAAGGGTTTGAAGTGCCAGATTTTGCTGGTACGACAGAGCAGGGCCGGAGCTTGTGGAGACCCCTCGGTAACCCAGAGCCCGCTGCCCGGGTCAGTGCAGTGTTTGACACATCTGAGATCTCACAGAGGTACCAGTTCTACCCTTCCCTGTGTCTGTGAGAGCTGGGCAATGTCCAGACAGCCTGTCAGAGCCACCTGCCTCCAGCTGATGCACCAAGAGCCACCTCCAGCCACCAGCTTTAGCATGAGATGGTGCATTGGCATCTGAGCCTCACCCCTGGCACCCAAACCAAAAAAATATCAGAGAGCTCACAGATTCAGGGCAACGCAGAACACAGGGGGTGGTGGCAGCCATCAGCATTTTGTGCAGCTTTTGCCTTGAGGGAACAAGAAAGTATTTTCCAGGAGGGGCCAGGAGCACTGCTGGATGTGGAGCACACACAGATCCCAGAATGGTTTGGGTTGGAAGGGACCTTAAAGCTCATCTAATTCCACCCCTGCCATGGGCAAGGACACCTGCTGCTCTCCCAGGTTGTCCCAAGCCCTTTCCACCCTGGCCTTGGACATTTCCAGGGATGGGGCAGCCACAGCTCCCTTGGGCAACCTGTGCTCTATAGAAACAAAGACAAGCTAAATCAAGGTGAAACCAGAGATGCCTGGCAGGAACTCGTGTGCCACAGGTCTAACAGATTGCAATGGGGAGAAGGGGCAGAGGCTCCATATTCCTCCCTGTATCCCCAGTTGTGTCACCAGGGCCAGAGGCTCCATATTCCTCCCTGTATCCCCAGTTCTGTTGCCAGGCAAAGTGAAACCCTGTCCCGACAAGCAGAAAACAGGAAGCACTTGGGTGATTAGTTAAAAAGCAAACAGTTCCAATGCAAACTATTAATTTCCTATCACGTCTTTACATTCCTCTTAGCCCAGTTAACTTCTGGGTGTCTGCTATAAAACTCCTAGAAAATCTCACTGTCACAGGTTTGAGAGGTGCCCGAGCGATTCCCTCCGACACGAGCTGAAGCACTGAGCCGAGCCTTGGGCGAACTCACCAAAAACTCCTCTGCAAACTCTCCTCGGCTGAGCTTCTTGCCTTGGGCCCTTTCCAGGTTCTGTAGCAGGATCTCCCTTTGGTCCATGGAGCCGGAGCGTGCCTGGCCTGGCCCTCCTGGGAAGGGACATGTCAAGTGATCCGCAGCGGAAGGCGCCGCCGGGGAGAGCTGCCTGTGGTTTTCTGACTTCATCACAGCCCCGAAGGAAATTAGTGCGTAGCAGATAATCCTGGTCAAACAGCACGACAGAACACACGGCACGGGGCCCTGGCACCTCTGTTCAAACCAGCCCCGCCTGGCACGGGGTGGGCAGCACCGAGGACAAGGGCAGGGACATGCTGGACACCAGTCCAGCACCCCAATTCCTTCAGCACCGTGTCCAGCCATCACTGCCAGGGGTAGCCAGGGGTGAGCACAGGGGGCAGCTGTGGAGCATTCACATCCCAAGGGGCTGTGCTTCACCAGGAAGGCTTCAAACCTGGGATGTGGCTGGAAGAGTCCATAAAACAGCACGGAAAATCCACAGTTCCCCTTCACGCTTTTAACGTAGAATTCCCAAACGGTTTGGGCTGGAAGGGACCTTAAAGCTCATCTCAATGGGCAGGGACACCTTCCACTATCCCAGGTTGCTCCAAACCCCATCCAAGCTTGGATGATTTCCAGGGATGGAAGTTCTAGTCTGTTTCCCACATCCTCAGCTCTCCCTGAGGACAGGAACACAACACAGCTCTGGGAACTGTCAGCAGGAGCCCTGCTGCAGCTGACTGGTGATCTGCCTTTGAGTGCACCTGCAGGTTCACCCTTTACAGTAATTTGGCATTTGAGACTGAGATTAATTATTGCCCAATTGCTCCTTAAAGCTTTGCTGCAAGGAAGGTCAGAGAGAAAGGCCCCGCTGGACACAGAGGCAGGAGCTGGGCTGCAGAGCTGCCCTGACCCACAGATCACTCCATCCACAGCCCTGAGGGTTGAAGGAACAAGAAACTCCAGAAATCAGCCAAGAATGATTCACCTTTTTATTAGGAAAGGCAGAAGTGTGTTTAACAGTGACAGGCATTCAGTGAAGTGCATGGGAGGCACAGTGCCATTCGAGGGTACCATCAAGTCGTTCAAAGAAACCAAAAATGACAAGAAATCGGGCAGAAGAGGGTTAAAAGAAGCTTGTGCTCCTCACAGAGTACCCTAAAGCCCTGTTAGATCAATCTCACTGTGTACCTCACCCTCAATCAAGGAGCTGGGGGAACTTCAGGGAGGACAATTCTCACCTCAGAACCACATTTCAATTAAAAACCCACGTCTGTCTCTCGCTGGTTGCAGCAGGCAGGATGTCCCCTGCCCGCCCTCCTCTGGCACAGCAGAGCTCTGCTCACCCCCAAGCAAAGCTGCTACTGAAATCAGACAGCAAATGAAAACAAATGTAAAGGGAGCCGAGAATGAAAGATTCTCTTCTCCCTGCACTGCTCCTCTTCATGTGAGGCAAGTGGTAAAGTCTTGGTGCCTCTGGTGTTTTTTTGTTGTTTTTTTTTTTTTTTAATTATTTGTAAGTCTCAGGGAAAAACCTCTCCAAAACACACCCCTGAATTCTGCTCAGTTCTGGTTCCACCAGTGATGTTTGTGCCTCATGACACCCACCACAGATGCCACCAGTGCTGTGGCTCACACCAGTGACCCTGTCCTTTCCCCAGCCCGGGGGGAGGGCAGACCCTTCACCCTGCCCTGTTCCCCAGCCCCAGCTGCAGCTTCCCCCACACCACCCGGGCTTTCCAGGTAAACTGGAAACTCTGCAGTTTAAAACTACCAAACCAGCACTGGGTAGGGCAAGAGAACCCAGAGAAATCAGATTTTCCTGTGCCCTGAGCATGCATCCTGCTGGGAGCAGGGACCAGTCAAGACTCCAGTCCAGCCACTGCCTCCAGGACTGTCCTCAAGGCTGAGATGAAGGATTGCAGTGCCTCTGGCTTTGCTTCATTTTGCTTCACTGAAACCTGCAGCTCTGAATCTGCTGCCTCAAGCAGGAGCTCTGTGAGGAAGAGGCAGCCTGAGTCATCCTGGGCACTCAGATAAGCTTTCCAGGGCTGGGCTCCAGCTTTGCTCATGGCAATGGTCTGGATGTGCACAACACGAAGGGCTGTCTGCATGGTGTCTGCATGGACAGGCCCACGCCAGGGCAGAGAGAGCTGGCAGCTCGTGTCCAGGCTCAGCCACATCTTCTCAAACTGTTCTGCAGTCAGGGAAACATCAGGAATCAAGCTTAGGCTGCCTGCATCAGGATGAGCCTTGGGGAGCTCTTTATTCCCTTCAGACATTGGAGTATCAGGATGAGCCTCAGGGACTTCCTTATTCCCTTCAGAAACCAGTGATTCTGAAATGAAAGCACAAACACTTGTGAGATGCAGCTCCCAGCTCCACAAAGCCCATTTGATGGAGCAGAGGAAGGCTGGAATCCCAGTGCCACCAGCAGCATTTCCTGGGCTAGCGAGTGACCAGCCACACACTGCACACCAGATTCCCAAAGCACCCTGACCTTCTTCCAAACAAACCCACGGGAGAACATCTTGGTTGCCCAGAGGAGCTGGGGCTGCCCCTGGATCCCTGGCAGTGCCCGAGGCCAGGCTGGAACAGTGGAAGATCCCTGCCCATGGCAGGGGGTGGAAGAAGAGGAATTTCAAGGCTCCCTTTGACCCAAACCATTCTGGGATTCTGTGTTCTGCTGGCAAGGGGAGAATGGCTCCCAGAGGAAGGTGAGGCAGGTTTACCTGTGTCTCTGTTCCTGGAGTCAGCACAAGGAGAGCAGGAGTAAGAGGGTTCCACAGGCTGCTGAGCAGTGGCCAGTGCCCAGCGCTCTCTGCCATAAACTGTGGCCAGAGTGTTGAACTCCAAAGCCCAGGCATTGACAGGCTGCTTGCTCTGGTCCCCCAGGAGCCCCAGGGAGGGGTCAGACTTGGGGCTGCACAGGACCCTCTTCACTTCCTCCACCCCAGACTGCAGAAGGCGGTAGTAGAACAGCCCACGGTCCCTCACGGCCATGTCCTGCTCCTCCTCTGGAACCACAGACACGCAACCACGGAGAATTCTGTCAGCCACACTGCCCCAGAGTACTAAAAACAGACTTTCAGGCATACAGTGCAAGCCTGCTTACAGGCAGACAGCCAAAGGACAAGGGGGGATGGTTTTAAACTAACAGAAGGCAGGGTTAGATGGGATATTGGGAAGGAATTCTTCCCTGTGAGGGTGGGCAGGCCCTGGCACAGGGTGCCCAGAGCAGCTGTGGCTGCCCCTGGATCCCTGGCAGTGCCCAAGGCCAGGCTGGAGAGGGAAGGTGTCCCTGCCCAGGACAGGGGGTGGAACTGGATGATCTTTAAGGTCCCTTCCATTCTGATTCCACGACTCCACACTCATCAGCCAGCCGGGGGCCAGGCAGCAGCCTAAGGCATGGAACCACCTGGAACCAGCCTGGACGGCCTCCTGAGAGCCAGGACGCTGACACAGCCTGGGGACACAGCCAGAGCAGGTCCCTCAGAGCTGTGGGGACACAGGGAACCCACCAATGCAGTAGTAGAGCAGCCTGCCCAGCATGTCCTGGCACTCGGCGGGCCGGGCCAGGAACAGCCGCAGCAGCGCCGTCAGCAGCTCCATCTTCACTGCTGGGAACGACTCCGACTTCACGTTCTCCACAAAGTCCTCCAAGACGTAGGGAGCGTTCGGGATCTTCTCCCCATGGGTGCCCAGGAGCCAGACCAGTGCTTGTTTGCCCTGCAGGAACCACAGGGACACCAGCAAACAGCTGCTGTGTGCCGCGTGCTGGCACCAAATTAGCACACTGGGAGAACAAATCTGAGGATTTCTGGTTTTTGTTCCCAGCCTCAAGGCAAAAGGAAGCTGAGCAGTCCTTGTCCATCCTCCCCCTCACCTCGCTGTCCTGGATGGTGTCCTCACAGCCAGGCAGGGCCTGGCACACGGCATCTGTGCACTGGGGACACAGCCAGGCCAGGTCCCGGAAAGCACGGACCACAGCTGCGAGGAAAACAAGTTATCAGCATCCCCCAAGAGTCATAAAAACCACTAGGGAAAAGAAAAAAAATCACTTAAACCCCCCCCACTCAAGGGGCTTTGCAAATCTCTGCCAGGAGGGTCAGTGCCCTGCCTGAGACTGTGATTTGAGGCATCCTCCTTCCCAATCCCATGACACTGCATTTGTCAGAGCAAAGCTGCACCAGGTCCAAAATAAAGCACTGAGACTTCAGATTGTTCCTCTGCTGGAGAGCAGCCTCTCTTCCAGCCACTGCCAGCCTTTAGAAAGCCTCTGACTCATGATGCTTCAGACACACGAGGTTAGAATGACAAATTAAAGCTGACCCCGATTCAAAATGAGGCTCGTGTACTTTAGGGCAAAACTTGAAAGGTTTTGCTGCCCACTCAGACACACCAACAGCTCCTGAGATGGAATTCAACAGCTGAGTGCAAGTGTGTGGTTTTCAAACCTGAGAGCAAGACCAGTTAAAAGAGAACAGCAGGAACAGCAGCGATGTGAAGGTGGATCTGAGGGCAGAAGAGAAAAAAGGAAGCTTGGGCACAACTGAATCAGACTATTATGTGAGGAACAGAAATCAGAGAGGTCTAAAAGACCTGTTAATCATCTTGGCTGTCAAACAGACAGCAGAATGTCTCTGCTGAGCCCCTCACTCCCTGAGTCAGCAGGTGGCAGCCAGAAAGACGCGTGAACACAGCTACAACCACCTTCCCCCTTCCCACAGAGAGCAGTTCCTGCAGAAGGAACACACCTTACACCCCTCAACCCACCTGGAAAACTTCCAGCTGAAGGTGCCAATTAAACTGAAAGCCAAGTGCCTTTGAGTTTGGGATCACGAGCTCCAGCAAAGGCACCTCCTGAGAGCATAAACCAGCAGCAGCCTGCGATGGTTACCTGAGGTGATGTGCTCCTGCTGAAGCCCCAGAAGCTCTGTCAGAATCCCCACACACTGCTCTGTGTATGTCCTGGCAATATTGGCTGCAAGGATGCCAAAAAGACACAAAAAAATCGACCTTCTATCAGAGTGAAACAGGAATCATGAACCCAGCTACTCATCACAAACTCTCTTTAAAGAAGCAGTCTCCCTCCTTTCCTTTCTGACTACTATTTCTGAAAGTGTGGCCAAATGAGCTTGTTCTCCACACCAGGGACATGTTCTTTTTTTTTGAGGCCATGCCTCAGAAGATTTCTGAACTTTCCTTAAATGTAATACATTAAAAAGGGCAACTTATCATCCCCCAACTTTCTCCTTAAGAATACTGTAATATTTCACCTATTTTTAAAGCTCACAAAACCATCACCTTAACTCTACCCCCATCACTCAAAGAACAAGCAGGGATTAGAGCTCCTCCACCCCCTGCACAGCTTCACTGAGTGCCAGGAGGCTCGTTAACAAGATGAAATGACACATTTCCTCTAGAGCATCTCCTCGAAGCACCAGATTCAAGGACTTTCTGCACAACCTGAAGCAGCTCAACGCCAGGACTTCTGAAACAATCAGTGCTTCAGAAACGCTCTGACACAAACCCCTCCTGGGCAGGTTGGTGCCTGTGCTGCTGCAGCACAGAGCAGTGATTTGGTGCCTGCCCAGGCACCCCTCAGCAGAGAACAGCTCCCCTGAAAGGTGCAGGGCTGCAGCCAAGCCAAGGCACAGCTCTCACCTATGGCAAAGATCGCTCCCTGCGCCAGCTCCTCCGACACGTCAGTGCAGTAACCCTTCAGCTCCTCCAGCACCTGCTGCACGTTCTCATCGTTCACCAGCTCACACAGCACCTCCATCTTCTGGCATTTGATGTAGTGGGGCTCCGAGTAGGAGCAGAAGAACTTTTTGTAGTGGCTGCTGAAGTGGCCGGGCAGGCTCCTGAGGATCTGGCGCACGTGGCAGAGCGCGGTGAAGCAGAGCTCCCTGCTCTCCGAGGTGCAGGCAGACAGCAGCGGGCCCTTCACCCGCACCAGCACATCTGCCTGCACATCTGGGTACTCCCTGGCCAGCACCAGGAACAGCTTGGTGGCTGCCATGACGACGCTGGTGCTGCTGCTCTTGAGGTAGCCATCGAGCAGGTTGAGGATGTCGAAGAGCTCGTCCTCGCTGCGGGGCTTGTAGCGCAGCAGGAAGGTGAGCACCTCGCTCTGCCCCCACTGGTCCAGGTCAGGCATCCTGCCAGGGGCACAGGGAGTCAGGAACATCTGTGCAGAAAAGGCTATGTGCCCCACAAGCTGCCTGTCTGCACAGAAAAAGTGAGAACAAGAGAAGCTTCCAGCACCATCTTAATGGCAAAGAAAACAAACCTGTTGAGGAGATGATGGGCAATGGGTTTGTTGATGACAACACCTCCCTCCTTCTTCAGGATCTCTTCCAAGGCCCTCAGACAGTTCACGACCACAATGGGGTCCTGGTCACGAAGCAAACTGTAGAGCTCGTTCACCAGAGCACCATCTGCAAGGCACAGAGCTCCCGCCGTCAGGATCTGCTGGCACGCTGCAATGTTCTCAGTCTTCCGTTAATTACCCTTAATCGCCTTCTCTCTCCTTCTGCCCCGCAGCCACGACAAGGCAGGGGCAGCGCAGGGACCCCAGGGCCGAAGGTGCATCACGGACACAGCACCTGCGCGCCGCCAGCCCCGCGGCCACCACCGCCAGCCCCAGGGCCACCACCGCCAGCCCCGCGGCCACCACCGCCAGCCCCAGGGCCACCACCGCCAGCCCCGCGGCCACCACCGCCAGCCCCGCGGCCACCACCGCCAGCCCCAGGGCCACCACCGCCAGCCCCGCGGCCACCAGCCACTCACCCACTTCGCAGTCCCCCTGCAGCTTCACCATCTTAGCACAGCCCAGCACGGCCGCCCTGCGCACGTAGGACGCCTTGTCCCGCAGCCCGTTCACCAGCGGCTGCTGCAGGTACTCCTGGATCCCGGGCATCCTGCGGGAGGGCAGCCGGCCGTCAGCGGGCCACGGCGTCCCGGGGCCACCCCGCGGCCCGGCCCGCACTCGCCGCACCTGAGGCCGCACATGGTGCGCAGGGCGAGCCCCCGCACGGCCGGGCTGGGGTGCGCGCAGTCCTTGCGCAGCGAGTTGACGGCGAGCAGCGCCAGCTGCGGCTGCCGCGGGGCCTGGGCGCGCACGTAGAACGACACCAGCTTCTTCTGCACCACGTCCGGCACCGCGCCCGCCTTCACCATCTCCGGGAACAGCCCCGACACGTCGGCGCCCTGCGCCATCAGCCTGCGGCGGGCACGGGGCTCAGCGCGGCCCGGCGCGGCCCCGCGCCCTCCTCCCGGCCCGGCCCGGCCCGCCCGCCGTACCGGATCACGCGCAGCACGGCGCCGCGGTACCGCGCCGGGTCCGCCTGCACGTGCGGGTTCGACAGCGCCCGCCGGAGCTCCCGCTGCGCCTCCTCGCCGCCCAGGTACGGCATGGCCCCGCGCCCGTCCCGCTCCTAAGCGCCGGTGCCGCTCCGAGTCCTAGGACCCGGTGCCTGTCGCAGTCCCGGTCCCGGTCCCAGACCCCAGGATGCGGTCCCGGTCCCGGTCCCGGTCCCGATCCCGATCCCGATCCCGGTCCCGGTCCCGATCCCGTTCCCGGTCCCGGTGCCGCTCCCCCCGCCGGTTCCACCGCCCCGCCCACGTGACCCCCGGGCGCGCAACACCGCCCCGCCCCTGGCGCGCGGCCCGGCCCCGCCCCGCGCCGCCCGCGCGTGCGCGGCGCTTCCCGCCAAAACCGGCGTGAGGGGAGCGGGGTCCTCGGCCACCATGAACGGGGCGGTGCTGGCCGGGACCCCCATCGCCGTGGACTTCTGGAGCCTGCGCAGGGCGGCCGGCGCCCGCCTCTTCTTCCTGTCCCACATGCACTCGGACCACACGGTGGGGCTGTCCAGTACCTGGCACCGCCCGCTGTACTGCTCCCCGCTCACCGCCCGCCTCCTGCACCACCGCCTGCAGGTAGGTGTGTTCCGCCCGCCCTGGGCATCCCCACCTGCCTGTCCCAGCCCTTGTCATCTGTCCTGCCCAGCCCTCATACCTCGGCCGCTGCAGGTGCCGATGTGCTGGATCCGGCCGCTGGAGGTGGGGCAGAGCCATGTCGTGGGCGACGTGACGGTGACGCTGATCGACTCCAACCACTGCCCTGGCTCCGTTATGTTCCTCTTTGAGGGCACCTTCGGCACCATCCTCTACACAGGTACAGGGCAGGTTCCCACAACCACAGAATCACAAAACGGGTCAGGTTGGAGGGGACTGCAGTGGGTCACCTGTTCCCAACGCCCTGCTCAAGCAGGGTCGCCCCACAGCACGTGGCACAGAATCGTGACCAGACGGTTCTGAAATATCCTCCGTGGGGGAAGCTCCACGCCCTCTCTGGGCCCTGCCCTGCCATCCCTGTCCTTGCAGGAGATTTCCGCTACACGAGCGCCATGCAGGGCGAGCCGGTGCTGAGGGGCCGCCACATCGACCGCCTGTACCTGGACAACACCCACTGCCACCCCCAGCGGGCCCTGCCCTCGCGGGCGCTGGCCACCCGCCAGGCTGCCCACCTCATCCGTGCCCACCCGCAGCACCACGTGGTCATCGGTGAGTGCTGCCCTCCCTTCTGCCAGCACGGCCCCGGCCAGGCCTTGCGTCCCCCTGCCCCGTCCCTGAGCCGCTGCTCCCCCTGGCAGGTGTGTACAGCCTGGGCAAGGAGACGCTGCTGGTGGACCTGGCGCTGGAGTTCGGCACGTGGGTGGTGGTGAGCCCCTGGCGCCTGGAGCAGATGCGGCTGCTGGAGCTGCCGGACGTGTTCACCGCCGAGGAGGGCGCGGGCTGGATCCGCGCCGTGGACGTCGCCGAGATCTGCTGGGACGCGCTGGTCACCTGGAACACACAGCACCCCACCATTGCCATCATCCCCACGGGCAGGCCCGTGAAGGTCACCCACCCCAACATCCACCTCATCCCCTACTCGGATCACTCGTCCTTTGAGGAGCTGCGCGAGTTTGTCAAGTGGCTGAAACCCTGCTCCATCATTCCCATTGTGAAGGGTGACGTGTGCCAGGATTACTTTCAGGAATACCTGAGCTCTGCTCCCCAGGTACTTCCCGACTTCAAAGTCCCAAAGCCCGCGCACAAGTGTGGACAGCAGCAAAGCCAAAGGAGGGGGCACAAACCCACAAGTCTCTGGAAAACATCCCCGGGGAGTTCTGTGCCCCGAGGGGTCGTTTATGAGTCCCCAGAGAAAAATACTGAGAAACCTGAAGCGTTTACACATGCTAAGGTTCCTCAGCACTCCTGTGAGCCAGGTCTCTGCTCAAAAGAAGCCTGCACTTGTCACAGGGGTGAGAGGGAACAGCTGGGAACAGCAGGAGCAGCACCTGCTTCCAGTGAGCACCTTGCAACTGGATTTGCAGAGCAGTATTTACTCACTCCCTTAAATGTCCTAAAGCAGTTTTCTGCACAGAAGTTTGATCAGCTGGTAGAAGACTTTCTTCGGGAGGGAGACACGCCCTGAAAATCTGTGTGACATTGCTGGTGCTAGTGCAGCAGGTAGCAGTGTTTCATTCTGCTCCATGCTCAGGTTTCCCATTAGGAGAGAGGAGCTCGGCTCTTGGGGCTCTACTTTCTTTACCTCTTTATAGAGGACAAAGAGGAAACTAGAGCCAGTTTGTAGATGGTACTTCCTAAAAACCTACTTATTTTTTTATCTGCTGTGTCCCCACACTACGCTGGGCACTGTGGTCCCACTGTCTGTGTGCCTTGTGTCCACCTTTTGCAGTGACTTGCCTGTCCCCTGTTAGAAAAGTCACTGAGAGGTTGATTCAAGCAGAGCTGCAGAGGGTGTGAGCTGTCTGCAGCTGAGTAATTGATAGCTGGAATGTAATTAAAGGAGCAAGGGAGGGAATCTGAGAGCATCAAAGATTCTCCTTTCTGTTAAGTCTGTGATACTTCACTGACTATGAGCAGTTCATTCCAAAGTGAATTATGAATGTTCTGTATTAAGGTGCTTTTTAAAAATGCTGCTTAAATCTAGAAAATGAAGTGCCTTGAAATCCAATAATCTATCTGTTAATGTACTGATACTTCCAGCTTTTGCACCCAGCCAGCCAACTGCAGCTGGATGTTGTTCTGCTCTCCTGAAAGTGCCATCTCAATGCTAATTGGTAGTGCTTTTTCAGGTTTGTGGCTAGGAAAAGTAGGAATTGTCTGGGTTCTTGAGTTGTAGGCTTTGCAGAGTGGGTCACTAAATTCTCTGCAGTCTCTTGCACCTCTGAATTCTGTTTGACTGCAAAGCACTCCTGGTAACTGCCAGTGTTCTGCCTTCCCATTCTGCCTGCTCTTGTCGTGCAGTGGCAAATGGAATGGGAGATAATGAAACATCAGCCTGGTGGTGTGAAGTGACCAGTCTGAGCAGCACTGCTTGCAAAGATTGTGAGTGAACAGCAGAACTGGCTCTGTTAGAGGCTGGGCATTTTCCCACTCTGGATCAGCTGCAGAGGCCTGGCCTGGCACAGCTGGGAAGTGTCTGAAGTGTGACAAACCATTGGGTGCCCAGTGCAGCTGACTGAGCCAAACAGCACTGCCAGCGTTTCGAATTGGCCCCTCACATGGTCAGGGCAGCTGGAGTGGAAATGGTCACTGGACACTGTCCTGGAACAACAAAGCAGTTTGTTCCTCAGCCCTCCTGAGCCTCCTTTTGCTACTGTCTAGGCAAACTGTTTCAGAATTTTCTGAACATAGCGTCCTACAGCGCCTTTCCAAGCGGCAGCTAGATGGGTTGAATTCCCTGAACTGAGACAGAAAAGGAAGTTTGCTCTTGGAGGAGAGCCAGGCCTTGTGCAAAGCAAAGGTGCCCCTGGGTGCAGCAGTCACAAACAGGGCTATCTGGAACAGTCAGAGTGTCGACAGCCAGAGCGGGGATGTTTGGAAAGCTGTTTGTTTGGCAAACGTGGATCCTGACTCCCAAGCCTCCCAGTGCTTTCCCAGGCATGGCAGTCTTTATCCCTGTTACATAAGGACTGCCTGCCCCTGGAACTGCTGTGGCTCTGCCTGCCAGCTGCCATGGGGACGTTGGAAGTGACAGAACAGTGTCACACTGCACACAGGGCAGCAAGGGCAGCTTGAGCCTCCTGCTGTGGGCCCTGTGTCCTGCTGCTTGGACTTTTCTGTGTGGATTATTTCCTAATCAAACTCAACTGCAGAGCTCGGTCAGGTGGGTGTGAGTGGAGACACCTGCACGTTTTGTAACATGGAAATGACAGTGCTGTGCTTGTAAGTGTGCTGCCTGCTGCTGCTGCCTGGGAGATGCAGGCTGTTATTTAAATATTGTTGAAATTCAAGTGACTCATTTGACAGGCAGGGAGTGAAGCACTGCCTGAACTCCCAAATTCCAGGTCCTGCTTTGAGCAGCCTCTGCACTGTTGGGGAGGAATGCTCACCTTCTGAGTCACTGCTCCACTTGGGCATTTTGCAAATGACCTGGGAGATCTGATGTTTTGTGGCATCCAGCCTTTCCTCTTTTATTCTTATCATCTATTTATTAAAGTCAATGAGGTGGAGAACCTCCTGGTCAGCCTCTGGGCAAAAAGGACTTGTAAATGGTAATTCTTTACAGAGGTAAATCTGAGCTTTAATCATGCACAAGCAAGTGAACATTGCAGACGTCAGAGTCTGGGAAGAGGGAATTATCCATCATGCCAAGCCAGGGAAGCCTGAAATTTCTCTGTGGCTTTAAAAGGCAATAGAAGCAGGAGAGACTTGACCAACAGTTTGTTGGAGACCTTTGCCTCAGCACAGCAGGTGTACAAGGCATTTTAGTGCCAAACACTTCTTCCTTGTTAGGTGTTTAAATACTACTTTTGTGTGCTATCCTAAAATGCTGAAAAATAAAATGTGGCCTTGTGAGGAAAACTGGAATTGCTGACTGTCGGGGCTTCTGGACATCCTTCAGCTTCCCCTGAAGATGGGTTTAGTGATGGACCTGGCAGTGCTGGGTTAATGGTTGGACTCTGTGATCTTAAATGAGTTTTCCAACCTAAAAAATGTCATGAAGTCTCCTGGCAGTAAACATTTGGCTCTTACAGGCCTTGTTGTCCCTCACACTTGTCTCCATGATTTCCCTCTTTTCCTGTGCCCCAGCCTGGCTCACAGGGGAGCAGCTGGAGTATCATGGAGAGCAGGCTCCGAGCCTGCTGCCCACAGGTGTGTTTTGCTCACAACAGTGGCAAGGAGAAGCTGCAGCCCAGCAGCTGGGGGGATCTGAGGGCTGCATGCTTATCCTGGTCGGGAACAGAACGTGCTCTGGGCAAAGTCCTCCCAAATCTATAGACACAGAGCATGCTCCAGCTGCTTATCTCTGCTCCACAGTTGGGAACCAAGCCCCAGCGGGGGGAAGCAGCTCAGCCAAGGCCTTGCAGAGGAACAAGGAACGAGTGGAGATCCCTTTGGCAGGTTTTCAGTGCTGTTTTACCAAGCTGTGATCAAATTCTGGCACGTTGTGAGGGCAGGTTCTGGAGCAGAGCTGCCTGGGGAGGGTCAATCACTGCACTGTGAACAGCTCAGTTGGCTCTAACTGCTCAAAACAATGGGAAAGCAGGAGGAGTGCCCTGTTTATGCTGTGGAGAGGGGAAAATGGCTCTCTAGGTTGTTGTTGAGAGGCTGAGGTAAAACTTGCCTTGCTCCTGTGCTCCACAGAGGCAAGTGTGTAATGTCACCTTGCAGGGAACACCCCAGAGTGCTGCTGGGTTGGGTTTCTGACTCTGCTTCCCCAATTACAAGGCCAAAGCACTCCCAGCAACTTCTCCCTTCCCTGCTGCAGAGCTGCTCTCTGTTCCTGCAGCACAGGGGCTTCTTTCCTAGATTAAAGAAACTGCAATGGTGAAAGCTTTCCTTCACCAGAAAATGAATGAGTCTGCATAATTACCTCTACGGTGTGCTGCCACTTTGGACTTACTCCAAAGCCTAAAATCTTTGTGCTTTTTTAGGGAGTCCTCTGAAAAGGTACTAGAACATGTTGAAAAGGTTGAGTCACCTTGATCATCATGTGAGGTGCTGCCTTCAAGTGAGCTCCTGTGGCTGTTCTGTGTGTGTTTGTGAGTCCTTCTGCTGAATTTGGGCTCTTTTGCCACGGCCACTGCCGTGCTGAAGTTCTTCTCGCCGTGGCTTTGCCCTTGGCCAAACCCCAGCCTGAGGCACAAGCAGCCACGGGTTGTGCAATAAAAACCTTTGGGACAGACCTTGACCAGGAGCCTCTTGGCTGGGACTTGCTGAGCAGATGCTGTGGGAGGTGAGGATCGTGTTCCATGTGAGCCTGCAGAGAATCCTGAGCGCAGGACTGCGACCTCCCTGTCTCAGAGGGTGCAGAGCTCCTGGACAGTGTTTTGCTGGAGGGGGTTCACACTTGTTGTGCTGCTGTTCATTGTCCCAGGAAGCTGGGAGAGCTTTCCATAGAATCATGGAATGGGTTAGGTTGGAGGGGACCTTAAAAAGATCATCAAGTTCCAAACCCTGCTGTGGGCAGGGACAACTTCTACTACACCAAGTTGCTCCAAGCTCTGCCCAACCTGGCCTTGGACACTTGCAGGAATGGGGCAGCCATGGCTTCTCTGTGAATCTGAGGCCTTACCACCCTCTGAATAAAGAATTTTTTCCCCAATATCTAATCTAAACCTACTCTCAGTCTGAATTTTGGTAAGAGTATTTGTAATTGTTATTTTTAAATGTTGTCAACTTTTGCAAAAAAACCAATAAACGTCTCTGTAACACTGACTTTGGAAAAGGCTGAATTGAAATGCTGTGGAGCTCTTGGGTGGGTGATGGTGACCTGAATGGACTAAATCCCTTCTTGGAATCATCTGACCTGTTCCCAGCTGGCTGTGCCAGCAGGGTCATCGTGGAGCACATGGCACGGGATTGTGTCCAGATGGGTCTGGAGTATCTCCAGACAGGGACACCCCACACCCTCTCAGGGCACTCTGTTCCCTCACAGGAATGAAGTTCTTCCTCATGTTCGGGTGGAACTCCCTGAGCATCGGCTCCTGCCCGTTCCCCTGGTGCCATCGCTGGCTCCCGGAGCAGAGCCGGGACCTTGCTCTGACACCCGGAGCGCGGCCCCGCTGAGCTTCCCGTGCCCGGCCCGGCCCCGCTCGGTTGCCGGTGCTGTCCTGTTCGGTTCCCCGGCCCGGTCCTGCTCGGTTGCCGGGCTGTCCCGTTTGGTTCCCCGGTCCCGCTCGGTTCCCCGGCCCGGTCCCGTTCGGTTGCCGGGCTGTCCCGTTCGGTTCCCCGGTCCCGCTCGGTTCCCCGGCCCGGTCCCGTTCGGTTCCCCGGTCCCGTTCGGTTGCCGGGCTGTCCCGTTCGGTTCCCCGGTCTCGCTCGGTTCCCCGGCCCGGTCCCGTTCGGTTCCCCGGTCCCGTTCGGTTCCCCGGTCCCGCTCGGTTCCCCGGTCCCGCTCGGTTCCCCGGCCCCGCCCCGCCCGTCCCGGCCCGGCCCCGGCGCTTCCTGCGGCCGCCCCGCCCCGCGGTCACGTGCGCGCTCGCCCGCTCGGGGCTCGGCTGGCTCGGCCTGTGCGGGCGCTCGGGGCCCGGAGCGGCGGCGGGAGCGCGGCGGGGCCGGGGGCGCTCGGGCCCGGGGCGGCGGCGGGACGGGGCGGGGGGAGCCCGGCCGGGCCGTGAGGGCGCGGCGGAGCCTGGCGGCGGCGGCGGAGCGGCCTGGGGGCTCCCCCCGGCGAGCGCGGGCCGAGCGGGCCGGGCCGGCGGCCGCGGCGGGGCTATGATGAGCCCGCTGCGGGGCTCCGCACCCCCGCGTGTCCCCCAGGCAGGTCCGGCCCGCGGCTGAGAACCCCCCACCGGCGGTGAGTTGCGGGCGGCGGGGCTCGGCGGGGCGGGCAGGCCCGGGCCCGCCCCTTCCCCCGCGCCGGGCCGGGGCGGCGGCGGGGCCGGGCCCGAGCTCCGGTAACGGCCCGGCCCGGCCCGGCCCGGCGGGCGCTGCCCCGGGGGGGAGGCTGGGCCTGCCGGGGTTGGGTTTCCCACCGACTCTTGTTTTTACAGTGCCTAGGAAACAGGCCTGGGGACGGGATCGTAATTCTCGCAGGGTCTTCCCACTTCCTGCGCTCCCCCCATCGTCCGTATTGTTTTCTCCAGTGCTCGGCTTTTTTTAGCTTGGAGAAAAGGCGGCTCGGGAGTGACCTTATCACTCTCTGCAAGTCCCTGAGAGGAGGGTGTAGCCAGGTGGGGATCGGGCTCCTCTCCCGGGTAACAACGGCAGGACAAGAGCACAGAGTGTTTAGCTGTGCCAGGGGAGGTTTGGGTTGGACAATAGGAGGAATTTCTTCACTGGTTAGACACTGGAACGGGCTGCCCAGGGAGGTGCTGGAGTCACCGTCCCTGTCGGTGTTTGAGCAACTGGACGTGGTGCTGAGCGCTGTGGTCTGGGTGACAGGGTGGTGTTTGGCCACCAGGTTGGACTCGATGATCTCAGAGGTCATTCCAAGCGAATTGACTCTGTGATTCCAGTCGTGTCCTGGGACTCCTTTAGCCCTTAGAGATCTGGCTAAAGAGCTGTGTGCTTCTCAAATGCAGTAATCCCCCTGTACAGCCTCGCTCAGTGATGCCCTTGGAGGCAGCAGTTACAGAGGTTCCCTTCCTCAGTGGTGGGCACCACATGGTGCTCAGAAAAACACTGGGGTTTTGTCATTCTGGGTTTTGTGCAGATAGAGGATCTTGTCCATCCCAGCCTGCTGCTCCTTACGAGTTCTCCTCTTCCTTTCCAGGTATGGCCTCACAGCTGCAGGTGTTCTCCCCTCCGTCAGTATCCTCGAGTGCCTTCTGCAGTGCCAAGAAACTGAAAGTGGAGCCGTCTGTCTGGGATGTTTCAGGACAGAGCAGTAGTGACAAGTATTATACCCACAGCAAAAACCTCCCAGCAGCTCAAGGGCAAGCCAGCTCCTCTCATCAGGTAGCCAATTTCAGCATCCCTGCCTACGACCAGAACCTCCTTCTCCCCGCTCCCTCCGTTGAGCACATCGTGGTCACCGCGGCCGACAGCACCGGCAGCAGCGCCACAGCGTCCTTCCAGAGCAGCCAGGCCATCACCCACAGGAGCAACGTTTCTTTGCTGGAACCATACCAAAAATGTGGATTAAAAAGGAAAAGTGAAGAGGTCGACAGCAACGGTAGTGTGCAGATCATCGAGGAACATCCACCTCTCATGCTGCAAAACAGACCTGCGGTGGGTGCTGCGGCCACGACCACCACGGTCACCACGAAAAGCAGCAGCTCCAGTGGGGAGGGAGATTATCAGCTGGTCCAGCATGAGATCCTGTGCTCTATGACCAACAGCTATGAGGTCTTGGAATTCCTGGGACGAGGGACGTTCGGGCAGGTGGCGAAATGTTGGAAACGTAGCACGAAGGAGATTGTAGCCATCAAAATCCTGAAGAACCACCCTTCCTACGCCCGGCAGGGCCAGATCGAGGTGAGCATCCTGTCTCGCCTGAGCAGTGAGAATGCTGACGAGTACAACTTTGTCCGCTCCTACGAGTGCTTTCAACACAAGAATCATACATGCCTTGTCTTCGAGATGCTGGAACAGAACTTATATGATTTCTTAAAGCAAAACAAGTTCAGTCCGTTGCCCTTGAAATACATCCGGCCCATCCTGCAGCAAGTGGCTACTGCCTTGATGAAGCTGAAGAGCTTGGGTCTGATCCACGCTGATTTGAAGCCCGAGAACATCATGTTGGTGGATCCTGCACGCCAGCCCTACAGAGTGAAGGTGATAGACTTCGGGTCAGCCAGCCACGTGTCCAAGGCCGTGTGCTCCACGTACCTGCAGTCACGGTATTACAGGTAAGCGCTGCCTTTGCTCGCTGAACCAGGTTGAATCAGGCTGATCCTGCTGGGCCTTCCTTCTGCAGACACTGAGCTTTCCTGTCTAACCCCAGCTGAGGGGCAGCAGGAAATCGTCAGCTCTGCATGTTTCCTGGAGATTTCTTCTGAAAGCTGATGTAAATAAATAGAATGTCTGCCTTAGGGTGGCCTAATCTGCAGCCCAGCACCTTCCTTTCCCCCCCGGGTCAGTGCACTGAGTTGATTTTACCCTGAACACTGGCTTGTGACACTGTATGAAGTGGCAAACGGGAGAAGTGTTAAATTGTGCATTTGAGGTTGTCTGCTAGGATCTGAAACTAGTCCATCAACCTTGGACATTGAGAAGGGAGAGAAGTCAAAGGGATGCCAATTTCTATTCGCTTTTGTTTCTTCTGATTCTTCATCTTTGTCTAAACCCTCTTCAGGAGCACATGACTTCCTGTGTCAACCCTGGCTAAGTCATGCTTTCATGAGACCTGCAGCCCCCTTAGAGCAGTGATGAGAAAGATCTCTGCTTCCCTTGGCAATATGTGGAGATGTCTTCTACCCTAGTCCTGCCCAAGAATTAAAAATAAATTATGGCCAGAAACGTTAAAACTCAGAGATTGTGCGTAAAGCAAGCTGTGCTGTTTCTTTCAATTATTCCTCCAGCTTGGCTCTGTTAAGTCTGTATTTGAATTTAAGTAGCAGCAAACTTCAATAAATGGATGCAGAAAGAACTTCTGGCTTCAAAGGGCCGTGAAGAGTCTGTGCTGTGTTGTCGGGGTTGCTTTGGGTGGAATGTGAGCTCACTTGATGCAAAACTCAGAACTAGTATCTAGTCCTTCCAGCTGGGACCAGACAGGACTGAGACACTCCACCCCACCCTGTGTCTCTGCCCTGTTTGATGTCTTCCCTGGCTGCTCACTTCAGTTTTAAAGCCTGGCTTATTGTAGGTTTGCTCTGCTCATCCCTCATGCTCCCTGTGTGCTCGCTGCCTTTGTTTTTGTGTTGTTTTTCTTTTTAACTAACACCCAGTACCAGCTTTCCATGACATTCCTTTCATGTGATACAGACTTTTCTTAATCCATTGCTCATGATCTTTGCTCAGCTTGTTGGCACCAATCTTTCCAATTCTAAACTATTGATTGGTATCAATATGGGTTTTTTTTTTGTAGTGCAGTTGTCCCCTGTGCCCCACAGCTCTGTAAAAACACTCACTCTCTAAAACATATCATCGGTTTTGTTGTTATTGCATGGAAAGAGGTGACCACTGGTCAAGAATCTGCTCTATCTGACTTGCCACATGTGTCAGCAAAGCAGTTTGGGGAGGCCCATGGTGCTCTCCATTTTCTGGTATCTCAGAAAACAGATTTAGCTGAGGAAGAGCAGTGAGGGGTGATAGGAATCTTCCAGGGGCTGCAGGGAGGGAAATTCCTGCTCCATCTGTGTGTGGGGCACTGGACTCCAGCCCCTTCAGCTCCCTGGGGTGACTGACTCTGCCAAAAAGGCAAATAACCTGGGATTAGGTGGTGTTGGACTGTCTGCTTGGCTGGAGTGAAGAATGCTGTGATCTGGAAATCTAGTATTTAGTGATATGTAATTAGTCTAATGGTGATGATTACTAAAATCCATAATCTAGGATTAGATTATGGTGCTGCCTGTGGGCCAGTGTGGAGCACAGACTGTAGGGCTGGACAGTTTGGGCCATGAGGAGGTGGCCCTGAGCACTGGGGGAGCTGCAGGGTGCAGGAGTATCCAATTCTCACCTCTGCTTTGGGCTCCATGACCTACTTCTGTCCCAGCCATGCTGGCCTGGGGAGCAGCAGTGCCTGCTGCCAAGTCTAACTCTGCTAATCCAGCTCCCTGCTGGCCCTGCTGCTCCTGCATTGCTGCACTTGCACAGGCCCCGTGTTCCCACCACCCCAAAGCACAGGTGCAAACATGGGGTGTTTGGAAATGCTGGCAGGGAGTCTTGCAGTTTTCTGGGGCTGCTGTGAGTCCTTTCTCTTCTGAGAGTGCCTGAGTGTATTTTATTTGTCAGCTTTGGGAGGCAGTGCTTGGCAAGCATCTGTGCAAAGAGTGTTGTTGATTTTATTTCAAAGAGCTTAAGATGGTAAAATCACTTTAATCTCTGGCAGAGCAGCTATGGAAGTGACCTCTGCCTGCTGTCCTGGTTCAGCTCACATCTCACAGAGCTGCTAATTGCAGTGGTGTAAAAGGAGATGAGAGAAATTCTGATTTCTCAGCCCTGTCCTGCAATCAGAATGAAATCAGGTGGCTCATGAGAAGTTCATTTATTTAGTTGCAGGGAATAAAATACAAGACTTCAACTTGCTATCATCATGGTATTGAGATTTAGGAATATGTGAGTCTATTCCATCCTGGAGTGAAAGACCAACCAATCTCTATTTCCATTGGAATTGGTGGGGGGGTTTTAGCACACTAGAGAAGGATTAGCATGCTCTGCATATTCCACAAGCCATCTATATTTTAGTTTGTTTGCCAGTGCAAATGCAGCATGCCTTATATGACAGGTCCGGGTCCTTTCTGAATTGGAAATTCCTACATCAGGATAGTCAAGAGGGGCAGTACAGTTTGTACTGTAATGGCAAGGAGGGCTCCTGTGTAAATGTATGACTTGTACTTTTTCTGCTGTGTAGAAAGAGATGCCTCTGGTTTGCACCTCTTAGCCTGTAAAAAGTTGTACCCATTCTAGCATATTTCCTTAAAATATGAATGTTAGCAGGACAGTCAGCATTCAAATATCAGCTACTGCTCGTACTTGCACAATCATTTTATATTTTCACATGTGAGAAACCTTTCCAAAGTCAACAACTGCCAGGAGCAGCCAAACAGGAACAACACTGATCTAGAAACAGACCAGTGTTGAGTGGAGAGTGTCATTATGTCTTAGCTTGAATGATCTATTACTCTGATTACTGGAGGTGCATCATGGCTCTGGTTTTGGGGGCTCAGACATAATAAAATCTGAATAATAAAGAATAAATGTGACCTCACTGCAACAGGCAGCTGCTTCAGCTGTTTATCTTTTTTATAGAATCCCAGGCTGGTTTGGGTTGGGAGGGAGCTTGAAGCTCATCTCATCCCACCCCTGCCATGGGCAAGGACACCTTCCACTATTCCAGGTTGCTCCAAGCTCCATCCAGCCTGTCCTTTTCTGATCTTGTGCTTCCTCAGGTGCCCTGTGCCTGAGCAGCTGGGCTGTGTGCCTTTGTTTTGGAGAGACCTGTGCAGACAGCTAAAACAAAAGGTGTATCTGTGTCACCGTGGCACCAAGGGTGATTAACTGGGGAGTCACTTCTTGCCATGGACAAACACTTGGGAGGCTGAGGAGTCGAGGAGGGCAGTGTCAAATTTACTGACAGCTGTACATTATGCAAGCCCTGGTTTTTAGAATTCAGTAGAGGGATCAGAGATGGTTTCAGAGCCTTTTTTAACAACTGAAATGTCCATAGTGTAACACCAGAAATGCCACACAAGCCCTGGGGCACAACCAGGAAATGGATAGCCTGGAGTTTAGGGCTTTTCTGTCTTCCTTTGCTCTTGTGTTAGTTATTCATGATGAAGGTCAAGGCTTTTGTACTTCCTGTACTTTCCAGGGTAAATTCCCACAGCAGCTCACCTGGGGTTTGCAGCACCTGGGGTTTTGTGCTCTATGCAAATGTAGGGCCAGAATTTCTCCTGCCGGAACAGCCTCAGTTTGTTTCAGAACTCTGTGTAGCTGAAGAGCTTTATTAAAACATCCTTCTGTGTTATGAGTCAGCTCCAGACAGAAGTCTCCCTGAAATTCCAACCTGTTAGAGAAGCAAACCCTGCTTGGAGTGTGAGGTTTTTTTACCACCTCCCCTTAAAGGCTGGGCCAGACAGGTACATTTTGCATTAGGTGTGGTTGAGTGCACAGAAACCTGAAACACAACCTCCAGCTGGGCTCTCTGCATCCATTTTAGACTCGAAACTCTGTGAGCAAACCCTGCATGAAAACCTGCTGATAGAAACCCAGCTGCTCTCTGAGGAGCTCCTTTTCCTGGCTCTGCAGGTGCTCTTCTTTCCCACATGAAGCAGGCAGCTTCCTGCAGCTGCTTACCTGGGGTCTCAAGACCTCCTAGAAAAGTCTCTGTTTGCCAGAGCTTTTCTTCCCAGTTCTGTTAGGATAGGCTGGACTAGATGATCTTGAAGGTCTCTCCATAATTCTGTGGTGCTGTGTGCTGTCTCAGGGACACCTCACATGCTGTCAAGTGTAATTAAACTGATTACTCAAGGAGAAGCTTTATGCCACTGTGATATAAAGGCCTCCTGGGAGCTGAGGGGGCACCGTGGCAATAAAAGAATCCACCTAAGTGAAAAAAAAAGGTTGGGATCCATTAGGCCACCCAAGGAAACAACTTCTGCTTTAAAGTGAATAATTTATATTCACACAGATTTACTTGTGTGTAGAGGGGCTTTACCCAGAGTGGTTTACAGGGAGGAAATGCAGCTTTCAGAGCAGATTTGACTTTGGCCTTTTCTTTCCTTTTCCCTTACCAGAGCTCCCGAGATCATCCTGGGTTTGCCGTTCTGTGAAGCCATTGACATGTGGTCACTGGGCTGTGTCATAGCTGAGCTGTTTCTGGGCTGGCCTCTGTATCCAGGAGCATCTGAGTACGACCAGGTGAGAGCACGTGGGGGACGTGGGATCTTCACATGAAACCATGATCTTCAGTGTCCAAACCCCCCTGGACCCCCCGTGTCCTGCATCAGCTTTCATCAGTGCACATTGCTGCTGTCTGAGCTCATTTGCTCTCTGTGATATTCCCATTGTCTCTGGGCAGGGAGCACGGGGTTCTGTGTGTTTTCACTTGAGCTGAGTGTATCCTGTCCAAAAAAGGGGCCAATTTGCAGTTAACCCCTGGTTTCCAAACCCAGAAGCTGTTGAAACACCTTCCTGCCAAAGCAGAAGCGAGGTGTGCGTGTCCTGGTGTGAAACACCCTCTGTAATTTCACCATGAGGGCAGTTTTTCCATGTGGGGACAGAGCAAACCTATCATTCCTGCCCTGTTAATACCTACAGCAACCCTCAGTTTTTATGCAAAGTGTGAGCCTCAAGCTGTCTTTGGAATCCAAGGGCAAGACTCTGAGAGGCATCTTGAACTAATTAGTCCTTTCTGTGGATACTTGGCATTATTACCTGGCCTAGTCAGTGCCTATAAAAGGACAAAAAGTCTGTGAGAGGGGTTTTTTCCCAGAGTAGCTTTTCCACTGGGGCTTTTGTGGTGGGATCTTGTTGCAGTCCTTGGTATGGGTTTCCTTATGTGATAAAATACATGAAAACTTACTAAGTGTCTTACATGTGTCTTCCCAGCACTGTAAATTTCCGAAGGAAACGCAGTGGTACCTTAATGAGCAGAATGAGTTAGAAAGTAGCTGAGGTAGGGCCTGGTGGTTTCCTTGTGCACTGAGTTTTGTGTAATTCTGAGAACCTTATCTGCTGCTGTAGGTGGCTGGGGAGGAACTGCTTTTTCCATTGCTTAATGACAGGATTTTGCAGCCCTCTGTGAGGCAGCGTGGGGTGTGACTTCACGGAGTTCATTTTGATGTCTGAATTTCCCTTGAAGACTGAGGATGACTTGGCTTTCATGTTTTTTGAGATTCTGCAGCAGCAAGTGAAAGTTGAGGTGGAACTTGTGAGAGGACCTCTCCAGGAATGAGTTCATGGGCTGGGATGGGATTTACAGCTATTTTTTTAAACACCCTTTGGCCGTAAAGCAGAAGTTATGTCCTGTAAAAATAGAACTGCTACCTGAACTATCGTGTAGATACAAGAAATAGGCACGTGCAGACACTTGGATCCACCTTGGCTTAACTGGAAAGTGAGCCCATAAATTCATGTGATCACAAGCTGTGACAGTGCCCTGTTTTGGCACAGTGGCATAGCAGGAGTTTGGCAAATAAGAAATGCTAAGGATAGGTAAAGGATCTGTAATTGATGGTTTGATCAAGGCATAGTTACCTTAACACTGTGGAGTTATTAATAAATTTGCTATTTTCTTTCCTTTTGAGCATATATTTTTATTTGTTATCTCTTTACCAGTGTTTTATCAATACCATCACAAGGATTCAGGTGCATCTTCTAAAATTCTGAGCCCTTTTTTTTAACATGTAAAAATAAGTATATTAGATATGTTTGAGGATATTTGGTCTGGGTTTCTTGGTCAGTGGGAGCTTTGAAATTTTTTGAAATTGTGTGCCTAGCGTATTGTCTAGGCAGGTACAGCAATGTTACTTGGATAATCATGCCTTTAATTTTTTATACATAGATGATAAATTCTGAGGTATTTTCCCCCTCAAAATATGTATTTCTTACACTGTTTATTGTCTTGAAAACCTACAGTCTGCTTGCATATACATTAGCAAAAAAATATTTCCATAAAATAAGGAAGATGCATTTAAAACCTAAAATTTTTGCAGAAGTGATTGCAGAAATGGTTTTATAAATACTGGTCCCTTTAATTTTGCAGTTTTGCATATCTGGGCAGTCTTTCTTTACAGGTAATTTCCTATTAGCTGTGAAGAAACCTGGCTGTTAATTACCCCATTAGCTGTGAATTCTTCATGGTGGGAGCCCTCACTCTTGTAATTTTCTTCCTAGATTCGTTATATTTCACAAACTCAAGGCCTTCCAGCGGAGTATCTTCTCAGTGCAGGAACGAAAACAAGCAGGTTTTTCAACAGAGATCCAAATTTGGGATACCCACTGTGGAGGCTCAAGGTTTGTGTGTCTCCTCCATCCCCAATTCTCTTTTGTTCGTTGAGGATTCGATAGAAATTCCCACCCAGTTTTGGCGTGCTGTGAAAACACTGTGAGTGAGGATTGGCTTTGAAACGGGGCTGCCTGGGGGAGCAGAGCTCTGCAGAGCTCCTGGTGCTGCTCTGACAAAAGCAGCAGTGATGATAGCACCAGCAAAGGGTGGGTGTTCCATCAGTGAGATAATGGGCGCTTATTATGGGCTGCTCATTCTCAGGGAAGTGTGTCATCTTGTTGTCATCTCCTGACAATCCAACCAGGAAAATATGGAGTATTTTGTGATGGGTTTGTTAGTTTAAGACAGCATCTTGCCTGCCTGGGTTGCAAGCTCCATTTCTGATGGGTTTGTTAGTTAGCTTTGTTCCAAAGCTCAGGAATCTGGTTTTGGGTTGGCAGAGGACAGGAAAGAATGGGATTTAGGCCTGATTTGCCTTTGAGCAGCAAAAAGAAGGGATTTTTGCCTTTCTTCTTTGCAGAAGAGGGATTTAAAATATTTATAGCCTCTTCTCTTCCTAAATCAGAAACCTTCAGTTCTTTTGGCTAATGCATTAGCCAAGGAAGCCTTGAAATGAAGTCACCCTGTTGTTAATTCTGCTTTGCAATGAATGATCTTTCCAGCTGGGGAATGGGATCCCAGGGCTCTTTGGGTTTGAGCTGCTGGTGTGTGGTGTGTCTGAAAGCAGAAATTGATCATCTGCCTCAGCAATTTCTTGCTGCTTTTTCCTTATCAATACTCAATATCTCCGTTTATGCTAATGTTTTCTTTTATAGACCCCAGAAGAACATGAGTTGGAAACAGGAATAAAATCAAAAGAAGCTCGGAAATATATATTCAACTGTTTGGATGATATGGCGCAGGTGTGTGGGGATCTTGGGACACAGATAACTCATGAATTTTCCACATATAATTTAGTAACTTCCATTTTTTGGGGGATCTCTAAAAATGAGCAGCCATTCCTCTTCCACTGCCAGTTCAGAGCACTGGTGGAGGTTTACAGTGGTGCCAATTTGCATCAGAAATCAGTGGATTAAAAACAGTCAAAATGTTAACTGTGAACCTGTTTGAAATGTTTTGTGATTTCTTTTGTGTGTTAGCAGGAGTGTGCCCAGCCTGTTCCCAGTATAGTAGAGCAGCAGGAGAGCTGAGCCCCTTCAAATGTGTTTGTAGGATTAAACCTCTTATTAGACTTTGGAAATAGTGACAAGAACTACAGATCATTCTTATTTTCATTCTCTCTTTAGAGGTAAAATGAAGGAATATCTGAGTGGTTTTAATATCATGAGGCCTTAAATCTTAAATACCAATTTTCTGTCGCTGTTGTAGCTGTTACCCTCAGGTTACATCTGTGCAGAGAAAGTGGAATCATTCTGGCTTGCCAGCCCCTAATAGATTCCCCCAAAACATGAAGGCATTTTGTCAGTGGGTGGAGAATGAAGCCTGGTTGGTCCCTTTGAATAGACCCAACTCCCTGTTGAGAAGAGAATCCCACGTGCAAGTTTGACTTTCTCCCCTAGAACGAGCAAGGGAAAGGCAGTGTGTTAGCACTGTAATACCTGGAATTGGTCTGGCTAAGAGACAGAAATGCTTGATAAATATTTCTGTGTGATGTGAGCTTATTGAATTGTTAGGCAGCAGTTAATTTGATGCTTGTGTGAACTGCTCCCATTTGATTTTCCAGGTGAATATGTCTACAGACTTAGAAGGGACTGACATGTTGGCAGAGAAGGCTGACCGAAGGGAATACATTGATTTGTTGAAGAAAATGTTGACAATTGATGCAGATAAGAGAATTACTCCACTGAAGACTTTGAACCATTCGTTTGTTACAATGGCACATCTGCTGGACTTCCCCCACAGTAACCAGTAAGCTCCCTTGGATGGGTTATTTTGTTTCAGGATTTGCTGGGATCACAGAGCAGCACTTCCCAGCTTTCTGTCAGTGCTATTTTCTGCAGTTCCTGGCTGATCTGAAAACAGCAATGGCATGTGTAAGGAATGGAATGTTCATAAGCTTCCTTTTCGTGTTTTAGGACATTCTTTGTTGGTTTAAAAGAACCTAAACCTAAAGCACGTGCATAAAGTTGGGAATCTGTCACATCTGTGTCCTGTTTTTACAAATCTGATGTTTTCCTTCTGTCATTCTGTTCCAGTGTGAAATCTTGCTTTCAGAACATGGAGATCTGCAAGAGAAGAGTGAACATGTATGATACAGTGAATCAGATCAAGAGCCCTTTCACCACTCACGTTGCTCCTAACACAAGCACAAACCTGACAATGAGCTTTAACAACCAGCTCAACACAGTACACAACCAGGTATAGCATCTTCCACCTATTTTATCCTAATCAAAGACATGGAGTAGGCTGATTTGGTGTCTTCAGGCCAAATTTTAAACTACTCCCCAAAATTCATAGTCTTGTCTCAAAGTCTAATTTTCCAAAGCTCAGGCCAAGGAGCCTCTTTACTTCATGTATTGAAAATTTGTCAGTTCAGCAGCATAAGTTAATTGGGTGCAATTCATGTTTTTTGTTCTGTGTTGTCTTAAGCCTTTTACCCCAAACATTTTCCAGGTACTTTCCTCCTAGTTTAATATTGATGGTTCCTGTTGCTTGTTTTATAACAAGGAGAGATAAAATTACAGGAGATAAGTGATTTTTTTGTTTATTTTTCTAGGCCAGTGTGTTGGCTTCCAATTCCACTGCTGCTGCTACTCTTTCCCTGGCCAACTCGGACGTCTCCCTGCTCAACTACCAGTCTGCCCTGTACCCATCCTCTGCAGCCCCAGTGGCAGGAGTGGCTCAGCAGAGCGTTTCCCTGCAGCCTGGAACCACCCAGATCTGCACACAGACAGACCCCTTCCAGCAAACCTTCATTGTTTGTCCCCCTGCTTTTCAAAGTAAGCCAAGAACCCTTTGTGTGATGCTGAGCTTTCATTCAGTTAAGGCAGCAGAAGTTGTGATTTGCACCAAACTGAGAGAAGCCTGACTAGAGCAGAGCTCTCTGTGGGTGTCACACGGGGCTCTTGCATCAGGTGGAGGTGCAGAACCAGGTCAGACATGTGCAGGCAGCTTGATTCCCTTCCAGGTCGTGCTGGAACAGGTGACAGCACCTTGCCTGCCTGGGTTGCAAGCTCCAGCTGGTTGCTCAACCAGTTTTTCCCCCCAAACTGAACACAGCAGCATTCCACAGAAAGCAGGGAACAGAGGAGCCAGACCTGCCTGAAAATCAGTGTGTTCTTGCTGTGTTTGTTATCTCAAGAGTAAATATCTGGTGTTTGAGCCTCAGTTCACAACCGTGCTGCAGGTTTTTGTTACCAGCAGATTGTCCCAGGTCGTGGGTCAGTGAGCTTGGCACAGGCAGCTCTGTTCATACTTCTGTTCATCCTCAGGGTTCTGTAGTTATGCTGATACCTGGATTTTCTTAGTCTGGAGGGTTATTTGTGACATGGGAACTGATGGTGTAAGGTTTGAACTTTCAGCTTGTCTCAAGCAGGTTGGAATTGGGAGTGTGTGTTACTGCTTCTGCAAACCAGACTGCACAGAGCTGAGCTGCTGAGGGCTGGCTGTCCATCATGGCCCTGCAGGATCCCAGCGTGCAGAAGTATTTGCTTCAGCTGGTGTTTACTGGGATTTTGTCAAAGCTTTTCTATCCCTTAATCCGACCCTATCACCTGCCCTTACCTAGTAGGAATTTGATTTTTGGAAACAAATGAAAGAATAGTGCAGCTTAGTGATGTGTCTTGTCCTCCACAGCTGGACTTCAGGCAACTACAAAGCATTCTGGGTTCCCAGTCAGGATGGAAAATGCTGTCCCAATTGTGCCACAAGCACCTGCAGCACAGCCTCTGCAGATCCAGTCTGGAGTTCTCACACAGGTAAAAAAACCACCCCAAACCCCTCATAGGCTCAACTGCAATTCCTCCATCCAGGAGAACCTGCCTGAGTGCAGGGGGTTCTCAGGGCACACTGAAAGGTTAAATGCAGGTCACTTCTAAGACAGTATTTTCTTGTTTTGTTTTGTTTTTCTGGAATATTTAAAGTCTGAACTATTTTATGTCATGTACCTCCCTGGTTTTAGGATTTTGATTTAATAATGGGAATAAATACGTGGTTTTCAGCTGCTAAAAACAGGCTGTATTTTCCAGGCATGGACACTGCCTGTAAGGCAGTGCTGGTCATTTTTGCCTACACTTTAGAAACGTGGCAGGAGAAACCATTGCTGTGAGAAGTGAGATCCTGGTAAACAGAGGTGACAACACAGATTACTCGTGCTAAAATTTCATCTTTAAATCAACACAATTATTTCTGAATCTTTCTCAGCTAGTTACATTCTTAGTGTGAATTATTGTGTAGCAATGACATATCTATTTCTGCAGTTTGCAGTTTAAGCAACATGCAATTCCAAAATTCACAAATCAGTCTAAAAATGCTGTTTTAACTATTAGTAATGTGTCATAAATTAAAGCCATTTTAATTTCCAGAAAGTAATCCTTTAATGTACAATAAGTGCCTGGTGATTCACAAGTTTTATTCACTGAAAATTTATAGTTGCCTTTATAATTAAGTTCAGTTTTATTTATTTGCATAGTTTTAGTTTCTGCTGGCATTTACACAAACTCTGTTAGTTTTACTCTTCAGGCAGTGTATTGCACTTACTGACCTTGTAGAGGAGTAATTTTTAGTTTGTTCATTCCAAATATTCAGGTGGCATTCTGTGATTGCTGGTGTCTTTAGTATTAATGATACAGGTCACAGTATCCAAAAAACTGAATCCACTTGAAGGCCCACCTGAATCCAAGAGTGCAAATTGTACCCCAAGAATCTAATTTAAATTAGGCAGTTGATGGACTAATACATGTCTGGGTGGTTTCACCACAGATAACTTTGCTCTTTCATGACACCAAAGACCTGCTGTGCCTTCCATGAAATCCCATAGTTTACCTTTTCTCAAGAGTTCCATGTGTGGATTTGAAGGTCTGACAGCAAGTGCAGGGAGCTGCCCGGGGTGCAGTCTGTGCCATGGCTAGTGCAGCGTGGCTGCCACTTGCCCTCTGGGACCCAGTAAAGTGCCAGTAGCTGAACTCACTTTGACTTTAGAAATGTGTCATCAGAGAGACATCCGTCCCCAGATTTTTCCCCAGCTCATTTTGACTTTTGAACTGTGTCATCGGAGAGGTCCTGTCCCCAGATTTTTCCCCAACTTGTTTTGGCTTCTGAACTGTGTCACTGCACTGGAGATTCCCAGTTCCTCGTGCTCTCCTCAGGCCGTGAAGGTGCCTGTGGAGCAGTGCAGGGTCTGGGTGTTGGTGTCGGTGTCGGTGCGTCCCTTCCCTCGGCGCCGGCGCGGTGCCCCTCGCCCGGCCCTGCCGCCCGGTGCACTGACCTGCACTTACCTGCCTCAGCTCGTGTGTTTCACTCACTGCCTGATCTACATTTCAGGGAAGCTGTACACCACTAATGGTAGCAACTCTTCATCCTCAAGTAGCCACCATCACGCCGCAGTATGCGGTGCCCTTTACCCTGAACTGCGCAGCCGGCCGGCCGGCGCTGGTCGAACAGACGGCTGCAGTACTGGTAATTGCCTCCCTTGATTGTGTTCACTAACTGAGTTTTTGTTTTAACTTAGACTTGCAGAGGGCATGGAAGCATGTGCCATCTTGTGGCTGTGTTCTTGCTACATCTTAATGTCTTGTTGTTTTCCTCCCCAACATTGCTGAAGCACTGTCTGACTCTGACGTTTAGTGTGGCTCTGTAAAGAATCCAGATCCATTGACTATTACCTTTGCTAGCCTAGTATTGACAGCTCTTCTAAACTAGACCCTAGAAGAGTTGTAATCATTCTTGTTCTTCACTTACTCTCCTATCTTTGCCTTTTGATTGTGGAATACAAAGGAATCAGTCTTTAGCTTGACTCTGCTACAGGTACCTGGATGGCCAGAATTTGACCTACTTGGCAAGTTAGCTCCATATTTTGTTTGCAACACGTGTAAAGCTGCTTTGTATGGAGAAACGTTTCAGATCATTAAGGACAGGCTAAAATCCCTAATGACAGCAAATCCTTTAATGTATTGCTCTAGATTTCTCTTAACCTCTCTTGAACATTGACAATAATTTTCTGGCCTTTTGTTATTTATAGCCAATCACACGTAGCTTGCTTCATCCAGATAAAGATTCTGTTCCTCACAGATACTTTCAGTTGATATGTATTTCTTGGTTGAAATTAAAGGTGAGCTCTAGTATCCAAAATGACAATAGCTAGCTTTTAGGTAATTTGGAACAATTTTTAAAAAGGATGGGGGAAGGGAATGAACACACCTGTGAAAAATGTACGTTTGCAAAATTATCCTCTCCTGTATTCTGGCACCTGCATCAGAACAACTTTGCAAGTGCCACAAAGAAGTCATTGTAAAACTCCAGAATCAGATCAGTGAAGCTTATGAAAACATTGCAGTGCACTGAAGTGCTGGTATCCTCACATGTCCTTCAAAGCACATTCCATTGTGTGAACCATGTTGTTTCTTGTGGCTTTAAAGTGGTAGTTTGAATGTCATTTTCTTCTGAGAGGGAGACCTCTGCTGAAGTGGAATTTGCTCGAGTCATACCTGTCCTGAAATTTAAACCCACTCATTTGAGTTCTTGTGAACCAAGTGAGCTGCTCCCTGGTTCTGGGGATGGGAAGGCAGGAGAGTGGGGTTCTCCTGGTCACAGCTCTGAGCTAAACAGATGCAGGGGTGCTTCTTCTTTCCTCCTGTTGAATTTTGATTGCTGAAAGGCTGCAATCTGGGCTCCAAAAACAGCAAGGGGTGACTATAGCAGAGCTTGGGACACAAGTGAGTTGGTAGTGATGTTTTCCAAAGTGTATTTGGGCTTTGATTCAACAGGCAAATTCTGTTCTGCTGTGTGTGTGCAGTGGACTTGAGGTTGAACTCCCCTGTACAGCAGTGGAGATCAGAGCCGGCTGTCTCCAGACTCTGAGCCTGCATTCTGAGTTTCTCTGGAGGACTTGACTAAGTTCTGTTTGGATTCTGGGAGCCTTTGGCGTGAATTTGCTCACCTTTAGTGCTTCCAACACTTCTCCCTTGCTGCTTCCCCTGAGTTTGCATTAGCCATTTGCTAAGCTTTGCATATTTTTGTCCTTCCTCTGTCAAAACAGTTCGTCGCTTGGAAGGCCCGATTTCTGCCTCTCATTGGGAATTTATATCTTGCTGTATTAAACTCTCTGCTTTGTCTTGTGCAGGTGTTGGCTTTTGGAAAGACGCATGGTGTGACTTTTAACATATTTCTCTTTTTATTTTTTTATTTTTTCAATGTTATTGTTGTTATTATTATTCCGCTTATGTTGGCAGAGGTTTTAGCAGCTCTCTGCTTTGAAGGCTTCTTGTTCGGATCTGGTATTTATTTGCACTAAGTGGATCTGTTGCTTGCAGAAATACTGAATTTGAAACAACAGGTTTTGCAGTTTAAGCTGCCTCAGAGAAAGCCATATATTATTAAAATAATGGAAATACTACGCTGTCAAATTTATTTGGGCAGGAACATTGATAATATTCATGAATTGAACCTGCCTTCATGTAACTAAGTTATCCCTCAGTGTGGCTTTTCTTAAATGCTTCAGCTGGGGTGGGTGAATTTCCACAATAATGACACCATCTCATCTCTCTCAATGTGAGCCCTGCAAGGCAGAAAAGCAGAAAGGACCAAATTGGTTTCATGTTTTGGGACCTTTCAGCAGAACAGTGTGTAAGTTTACACACCTGGCAGTGCAGTACCTGGCACGATATAAACACTGTTTTCTCCAGGTGACAGCAGCGATAAAAGAGATCAGCAAAATGTTGGGGAAGCTCATTCTTCTGGTTTTCTTGTCCTTGGGAAAACATGCAAGGATGAGCTGTATCTCTGCAAGCTAACAATCCACCCCAGTGCATTTATTGCTTGGACAAATCTCTGCCTGCCCCTGCAGGAACTGAAGCCTAGTGATCCTCGTCTCTGTGTTTGTTGTTTTGCAGCAGGCCTGGCCGGGGGGAACCCAGCAGATCCTGCTCCCTTCCACCTGGCAGCAGCTCCCAGGGGTTGCTTTGCACAACTCTGTCCAGCCAGCAGCCGTGATCCCAGAGACCATCGGCAGCAGCCAGCAGCTGGCTGACTGGAGGTAGGGATTGCAGGAGCTCCAGCTCCCTGCCAAGTGGGAATACATCCATCACAGAGCCCACAGTGTCTCCCTTCCCCTCAGGGGCTCGCTGCAGCTCGTGGTTCCTGCAGTGTAGTCATGGGATTTGGGTCTCTTGTTTCTTCTCTGCTCCAGGAATGCACATTCCCATGGAAATCAGTACAGCACTCTCATGCAACAGCCATCTCTGCTGACCAACCACGTGACATTGGCCACAGCACAGCCTCTGAATGTTGGGGTTGCTCATGTTGTGAGGCAGCAGCAGAGCAGCAATGTGCCAGCAAAGAAGAACAAGCAGCCAGCACCGAGCACGGCCAAGTAAGGATTCTATTGCTTCCTTCCCCAGTCCCAGAAAAGCCATGAGCTTGTTTGTGGACGTTGCCTTTTGGTGTGAAAAAAGCATCTTCTGATCACAGAGGCATTGAGGGTGTAACTTTATTGTGCTACAGTTGCATTTAAAGATGTATTGGAAAAAGCCTTTGTGCTGTTGTCGCCAATTTAAATTACAGTAATTTCAGTGAGTGCAAGGACATGGCTGACCAAGTGCTTTGCTGTCCTGATCAGAGGGGTTTTACACTCCTGGGCTGTTGGTGCCATAGCAGTGCAAGTGACAGAAGTGCTGAACGAGGGGGGTGGCAGTTTCTGGCAGTGTCCAGGGGGATCAGTGCCATTCAGAGCATCCCCGAGTGCCTTTGGCTGTGTCTGTGGCACTTTTCTGTTTGACTCTGTGCACTGAGGTTCTGTTCATGTGTGCATGTTCATGCTTGCATGTTCCTGATGCTGTTTGTCTGAGCCTCTGAGCTGGAGCTGAACCCTGCTGTGCTTTCCCTGCAGGCCCAGCTCATCTCTGGAGCCTGTGCCCACCCAAGTGTACTCTCTGATCGGGAGCAGCCCCCTGCGCTCCACCTCCTCCTCCTCCAACGTGCTCGTCCCCGTGCAGGAGCAGCACCAGCCCATCGTGATCCCCGACACTCCGAGCCCCCCTGTCAGTGTCATCACCATCCGCAGCGACACTGATGAGGAGGAGGACAGCAAATACAAACCTGCCAGGTGGGATGTTCATTTGGGCTGGGCTGGGCTCAGCTCACGCATCAGGGAGAGAGGGGAACACAATGTGAGAGCCCTGGGCAGGCTCAGAAGAGCTGCCTGAGACAGAATATTCCCCATCACATCTCGGTGTTGTTGTGCCTGTAGTTAATCTGAGTTTTATCTGACAAGGAGGGAGGGTGTGAGATCCCAGAGGGAGACATGTAATGTGGTGGGCAAAGCTAGAACATTTCCCATTTGTATTTTGTCTTTTTTTCCCCCTGCAGTTTGGGTATGAAGCAGAGATCCAACGTCATCAGCTACGTCACTGTCAACGACTCCCCTGACTCGGACTCGTCCCTGAGCAGCCCCTATGCCCCAGACCCCCTGTCCTCGCTCAGGAGCACTGGGGGGGCCCTGGAGCTGCCCAGCAGAGCCGCTGCTGACAGCTCCAGCTCCCGCACCATCATCGTCCCACCCCTGAAAATGCAGCTCAATGACTGCATCGTAGCCACCCAGGCTTCAGGTGGGTATCTCAGTGTGCTTTGCCAAGGCTCAGGTGCTCTCCTGTCCCTGTGACACGTTAATCCTTGCAGTTTTGGACTTTCCACAGTGGGTCTTTCTCAGCTTTAGGTTTCACAGCTGCTGTTCTGAAAGCCTTGGTCTGTTTTCATAGTCATTGATAGATTTATCTTTCATTTACATTTGGCTGCATTTAGGAAGATGTGTAACCATTCCTGATGGTTTCTTAGTCACATTTGAAACCATAATTAAAGTCTCTGTGGCAGAAACAGTCAGTTTGGTGCCCAGAGCTGGTTACCACCAGCGTGGGAAGGGGAGGAGCGGACTGAGCTTGTGGCATCTTGCAGGCATCCTGAGCAGCAGCAGTAAGACCAAGCCAGTGGCCTCAGTGAGCGGGCAGTCGTCAGGATGCTGCATCACACCCACGGGGTACCGCTCCCACCGCGCGGTCACCAACGGCGTGCAGCCCCTCAACCTCAGCCAGGTGAGCCCACTGCCTCTGCTGGCCTGGGGATGCTTCAGAGCTGCTTTAGGAACGTCTGAGGCAGGGAGGAAGGCTGGCTTGCAAGAGGATCAATAGTTGAAAGAGCTAGTTCTTCAGAGTTGGTTCTGTCCTGGGGTGGTGCAGGGTAGGACACGCTCTGTGGGGAGTACGGGGGGTTTCTCAAAGGCAAAGGATTTGTTCCTGTAGCAGAGGGCAGCAGAAGGAAGTGTGGTCGTCTCCATAGTCTCTCTTTGTGCTCCTTGTCACACCTAACTTACAGCAGGTCCTTCTTGCCACTTGGGAGGGTGACACCAAGGTCCAGCTGTTGAATTAGAATAACGTTGAAGGCACAGTATTAGGAAATTCTTTAGTTCTTTACCTTTCTCTAGACCTCACAGAGTTCCAACCAGTAGGTTAAGACTGGACTTTCTCTCTCAAACTAACAATTGGCACCCGACATCTTTGAATGTTTCAATTAAAAGATTGGTTTCACTTCATTTTGTGTCAGGACTTTTGATCTCTGGGTCACACTGCAGCAGCCTCTCAGAGGAGAGGGAGTTGTTACCCCTGCAGTTCACTTCTGGCATGGGCACCAGACAGGTTTTGTGGTGCTGAAACGGGGCAGCCCTGCTGCCACCCTCCCAATGTGCAGAGTAGTAGGTGTGTGAGGAGTTCTGGGTCAGATCTAGGACCTGCCTGCACTTGTCCAGCTCTGGTACCCCCCGAGTTGGGCCCCACTGCAGAGGAAAAGTGTCACCTCTGTCCCCATGGAAGTGCAGTCACCTTCTCAGATCTGCAGGTGTGTCAGGGGGGATGGAGGTGTCCATCAGGGGGCTCTGGCTGCCCCTTGCTCACCTGAGCATGACCACTAACCTCATTTACTCCCTCCCCTTGCAGAACCAGCAGACCACAGTGCTGGCCTCCCAGGAGAGAAACGGCAACGCCGTCCCACGCCGGCAGCAAGCTTACGTGGCCCCCCTCACGTCAACGATTTCTCAGGCTCCCTACACGTTCCAGCACAGCAGCCCGGTGCATCCCCACCTGGCAGCAGCCACGGCCAGTGCCCACCTGCCCAGCCAGCCCCACATGTACACTTATGCCCCCACCACTGCTGCCACGCTGGGCTCCACCACGTCCATCGCCCACCTGTTCTCCCCTCAGGGCTCGTCGCGCCACACCACCTACGCTGCCCACCCCAGCACCCTGGTGCACCAGGTCCCTGTCAGCGTGGGGCCCAGCCTGCTGACGTCTGCCAACGTCCCCCCCGCCCAGTACCAACACCAGTTCGCTCCCCAGTCCTATATTGGTGCTTCCAGAGGATCTGCTATTTACACTGGATACCCGCTGAGCCCCACCAAGATCAACCAGTACTCCTACTTGTAGTTCCTGGTGAAGCACTGTCCTGCGAGGGGCCTGAGAGGCTGGAGAGGATTTCAGGTGAACCTTTGCCTGGGAGTGACTGCCTGGTTTGTGTTTCTCCCTGATCTGGTTGTATGTTGTTCCCAAATGTCTCTGGTGAGTTCAGTCACTAACTGAGCAGCATGCTTTGTTACCAGTATGAGGGTCACTAATTAAGTTTTTAAAATTTTACTTACTTTTTATAGATGCTTTTAAAAAATTCATGGTCACATTTATTTAAAATCGTTCTGTTGTGCTAATCAAAAGGGGTGTCAAATCAGTGTCTCAGAAGACAGATCCTGATGTCTTTTTTAACTTGTGTAACTTAAACAAAAAAGATTTGCAGATTCTATTTCAGCAGCTTGCACAAATCCACGTTGCCACTAAAAATGTAGTGCATGTTTATCTCATTACGTTGCTGGGGCAGTTTTAAAATCAGATTTAATATTTTAACATCTGTTCTCTAATTCACTTTGTCTTTAACAAATTGCTGGTTCTGAAAAGCCATTACATCTCCATATACGTTTCTGTCAAAGGTGTTTTGTTTACTCCTCTGCTTTGTTTAAGGACTGGTAGAGGCAGCTGCCTTATGCCAGCAACACGATACGTTCAGGAGTCCTGTAAACCCTGGAGTCTGCTTTGTTTTCTTCAAAATTCTCCATAACCCAGCTGAATTTCTGTTGTGTTCGTTGCAGAATTCTTCTAAGTGGTTCAAACTGTATTCAGGATCTCACTGTGTGACAGAGCTCAGCAGCTCTGTCAGGGTGTTGTTGTTGTCTCCAGTTGAGAGTGAATAATGCAGCATTGCTCTAAAATTTGGTTTCTGCAGCTTATTAGATGCTGGCCCTATAATGGAGCTGGATTCCTTCACAGAAGCACAGGGCTTTGCTTTGTTCTGTTTTTCTTAAATATTTTTGCCTCACGTGATTCATTTAGGAGGGAGATGAATTTGAAATACAATGAAACATCACTGTATCGATGTGTACAGCTTTTTATACTCCTGTGAGCGTATCCTCCTGGATATGTCAGCAGCTACTCTAAAGCGCTCTTAATAAGACTTGTAAACAGTACGTGCATGTAGGAATTGCAAGAAAAAAAAAAAAAAAGAAAAAACAAGACAAAAAAAGAGAAAGAAAAAGAAAAAAGGAAAAAAAAATCCAGATTTTAAAGTTTATTACTGAATTTAAAACTATTTTAGAAGTTTTGTATTGGTGGTGTTTTAATATTTTACAGAAAATGAAATATGTACATATTGATTAGAAAAATATAACAAGCAAAACTTCCTGCTAACCCCAAATGTTCTGTCTTTGTAATCAAAATGTGTAGTGATTATACTTGAACTCTGTACTTAGTGTTTGTCTAATTCTTAAACGTTCCTGGGGATGGAAGTGTTGTATCCTTTGTATTTAAACCAAAATGAATTGATTCATGTTGGAATGTATGTGATATAATGCAATGGTTAGAGCTCATCACTGTAGCACTGAGAGAGGAGTAGAGCTTCACGAGAGGAAAGGATACCTTGGATTTGTTTTGCACAGGTATGTGTGATGAAGAGTTGTTTGGTGTGTCCCCTTATTGTAGTGCCTTAAATGATGATGTAGTGTGACTAGAGTTTACAGTGAGCTTGCCTTACGAGGGACCAGCAAGCCCCCGTCGAATTGAAGCAATTCACCCACCCAGCTCCCCCAGCCAGAGCAGCAGGATGGTGCAGAGCCCTCTCCCTGTCACCGCTCTCATCCCAGCTCCGTTCTTGTTCCCAGTGAAGCGATGTCCCCTTGAAGCTTTCCCTTGAAATGGCACATGTACTGTTAGTGTCTGTCAGTGCATTTCGGATAAGGTAGTGCTGGGAATGCATTGGAATGTTTAGTCTAATATTGCAGAAGTGATTAAATACGTGCAATCACTTTTATTAGGTTTAGTGTAGCGTTACCTTCCCCCACAGGAATAGCAGATGTGTCGTGTAAAATATTGCTAGCTTGGTGATAGAATATTTATACCAAAGAGAGCCTGCTGTAAAGCACATAATACCATTAAAAAGTTTTATAATGCTACTGCTAATGTGGAGTTGTTGGGAAGGTCTGTCAGCTGTAGCCCTAGTTAGTGTTCAGAGGAAATACTCACTTTGGATAATCAGTGCAGGTTTTGGACTACACTTTGTTTTCTTGGGTCCCTTGTACTAGGAATTACTCCTCATCTAACACATAAAGTATCTTGTCCAAAAGGGTGATATAAACTGGTTTGAGCGGTCGTGTTACTGCAGCAATAAGAGGTTTGGTAACCTTGAACCCCAGTTTATGTTCCGTCCCAGCGGGAAGGGGGCCAGTCCTGACCCGGCTGTGGCAAGAAATGCCCGAGCCGTTTGTGCAAGCCCACGTTCCTGCTAGCAGGAAGCCTGGACTGGCCTGAGGTGGAGGGACTAGGGAGGGATGGAGGGCTGTGGAGCTGGGCGGTAGCGTTAGCCCCCGTTGATGTTCAGTGTGTTTGTAGTCGGAGCACTTCCGTGAGCGTGCGGAGAACCAACCTTGCTGTGCCACATCGTTGCTGCAAACGATGCTGTTTGTTGCTGTAGGCACTTTGTTGCTTTTTTTGACATTGCTTGTGTTCAGTACTTGCCTTGAGATACCTCTTGGGTACAGAGTTGTGCCTTTCCACCAAAAGGCAAACCAAGCTCCAACTCCCTGTTTCACAAATAGGACTTCATGGAAAACACTTCACTGAGAGGAAAAAAAAAAAAAGAAAAAAAGACCTCTAGCAAAATCTGCTAATAATTTTGAGAACTTGCCCACTTTCCCTTAAAAAAAAGCAGCTTGAAATGTCCATTTAGAGGACCTTGTAACACAATTAATCCCAATCAAATGTATTCCCAAAGCACGGTGACATCTCCTCCACTGCCCAAGTTCCCAGAAGTGTTGGAACAGGGAGGATGAGATGGAAATGATGTAGGTAAAATCAAACGTGCTCCATTTGGAACAAACTGTCAAACAATACCCCAGAATTCCTCTGTGGTACACAGCAAACCCCACCCCAGCAGGGCCAGGGCCTCCCAGTCTGGCCCCAGTATATGATGCCCAATTTGGGTGTGTTGTGTTCTGCTCTAAGGAGATACATCCCCTCTTCCCTTGCATATCCAGCCTCAAATTGGGTTCAAGAATTGACTCTCCTCATTGTCAGAGCCTGCTACACATTTTTGGAGAGAAGTCTGCTATCTCTGGATAGGAATTGGCATCCTTTAATTTTCTTCACAACTAGTTTGGGATTCACCTTTGGAATACTTGGTAGCCAGCTAGTGGTCCCAGCTAGGTTTGTCTGTGTGATTCTTGAGCTGTTCAATCAGTTTTCTCTTACCTGACCTGTATTTGCAGCTGTGATAGCCCCTGCAGAGGCAACTCCTGAGGCTTTCCTGCTTAGCACCTAATTGATGGGATGCAGTAATTTACCTCTGACTCAGCAATTTCTTTTAGTACATGAAACTAAATTGCTTCTAAATGACAGGATTGGCACAGCCCTGCTTTCTTTTTTTTTTTAATTTTATTTAAACTTCTGAATGGTGCCGCATGTCCACATGGTTGTTTGTTGCTAAACTTTATATAATGTGTGATTTCAGATTCAGCTTGAACTATATCTATCTCACTACATGTAGCAGTACATTATATGTAATGTTAGTATTTCTGCTTGAATCCTTGATATTGCAATGGAATTCCTACTTTATTAAATGTATTTGATATGCTAGTTACTGTGTAAAATTTAACTTTCTTTTATGGTTGTGCTCTTCCTTTTTACAAGCCGCTAGATACAGGTAGTTTCTGACAATTACTGATCTATGTTTGTATTGCTGATGTACTTAGGGGGTATGTAAAAATCATTTTAACAAAAGAAATAGATATTTAAAAATTTAATACTAACTATATGGGAGAAGGGTCCATTGTGAAAACATAGTTTATCTTTGGATTCAATGTTTGTCTTTGGTTTTACAAAGTAGCTTGTATTTTAAGTATTTTCTACATAATATGGTAAAAATGTAGAACAATTGCAATGCATCAATAAAAAGGGTTAATTTTCTGTACTCTATTCATCTGGTCACTTGGTCTGTTGAGGGGGGTGGGAGAGGAGTTCGGGGGTGTCCAGAAGGAGGTGTCGATGGTGCGGGATGCAGATCCAGGATGCAGATTTGGGATGCAGTGGCACTAGGTAGCACACTCGCTCCACTGCGGCTCCCACCGGGCCTTGCCTGGGCACGGCCAGTGCCCACAGAGCCACCGGGCTCAGCTGTATCCATGGCACAGAGCTGCAGTGTCCATTCATCCACCCATCATCCATCCATGGATCCATCCATGAATCCATCCATCCATCCATGGATCTATCCATGAATCCATCCATGAATCCATCCATCCATCCATCCATCCATCCATCCATCCATGGATCCATCCATGAATCCATCCATCATCCATCCATCCATCCATGAATCCATCCATCATCCATCCATCCATCCATGGATCCATCCATCCATGAATCCATCCATGGATCCATCCATCCATGAATCCATCCATCCATCCATCCATCCATCCATCCATCCATCCATCCATCCATCATCCATCCATCATCCATCCATCCATCATCCATCCATCATCCATCCATCCATCATCCATCCATCCATCATCCATCCATCCATGAATCCATCCATCCATCATCCATCCATCCATGAATCCATCCATCCATCCATCCATCCATCCATCCTTCCTTCCATCCATCCATCCATCCATCCATCCATCCATCCATCCATCCATCCATCCATCCATCCATCCATCCTTCCTTCCATCCATCCATCCTTCCATCCATCCCTCCCTCCCTCCCCACACCACTGCTTGGGCCACCTCGGGCAAGCAGCCCCAAAGGCCAGCGAGTGGCCGGGCAGCCCTGGCCGAGGGCAGTGACCAACCTGCCACGTCCCACCCATGGCTCTGCCCGGGGGATCCACGGGAAACCAGCACGGGGGGCCAGGCAGGGGCTGCTGGGTCAGCAGCCAGGATGTGGGGGGACACGGGCTCAGGGGGGGACACGGGCTCAGGGGGGGACATGGGCTCAGGGGGGGACATGGGCTCAGGGGGGGACACGGGCTCAGGGAGGGACAGGGGCTCAGGGGGGGACACGGGCTCAGGGGGGACACGGGCTCAGGGAGGGACAGGGGCTCAGGGGGACACGGGCTCAGGGGGGGACACGGGCTCAGGGAGGGACAGGGGCTCAGGGGGGGACACGGGCTCAGGGAGGGACAGGGGCTCAGGGGGGGACACGGGCTCAGGGGGACACGGGCTCAGGGGGGGACACGGGCTCAGGGGGGGACACGGGCTCAGGGGGGGACAGGGGCTTGGGGCCGGTGCCCGTGGTGCTGGCACTGCACTGGCACTGTCCCTGCCCAGGGGACAAACCCGCTGCCCTGGCTGATGTCACACGGGACATGTCACAGCGTTACTGGGGATGCAGATGTGGCTGCTCACAGCCGTTCCTCATTACCAGGAGTCAGGCAATCAAAGGAAATAGCAAATGAGAAGAAAAATGGTTTTATTTGCTTCACTGACTGTGCTGACAGCAGATCTGTGGTGCGTTACCTGCCAGCAAATAACTGAGGCGTTCTTTCCTACCCTGGATGCAGCTTGGGGCTGGAATTGGGGTTTTTTCTTCTTTGGGATCATAGTTTTGGAAAAACTCTGTTGTCCAGCGCTCACTGCCAGCCTCAGCACAAATAAGGAGCGTGGGGCAGGAGGACCAGGAGGCTCTCCCCGAGCCTGTGAGTGACAGTTGTCCCCACCCTGGCTGCTCTCCGTGTTCCTGACGGAGATTTCAGCTCCGTGGGTGTCCTGGGAAGGTTTCCACGGCTCCAGAGGCTTGGTGGAGCCTGCAGTGCATCCCCTCCCAGCCCTGGCAGGCAGCGGGGCTCGACAGAGGAGCACAGCACTCGCTGCAATGAAGGCTGGAGCACCAGGATGGGGGGGACCCCCTGGCCCCCCGGGCTGTGGGGCAGCCTCTGGCCACCCCGTGCTGCTCCTGGCCGTGCTGGGGCTCCTCAGCATTCCTGTGGCTCGCGGTGAGTACGGGGCCGTGGGAAGGAGCAGGGACACCTGCCTGGATCCCAGCTCCGGGGCTGGGCTGGGGGATGCCACCCCCCGAGCCTGGGGGTCACTGCTGTCACAGATCCAGCCCTGCCTGGTGCCTTTCCTGGCTGGGCCATCCCAGCCACGCTCCTGGGGCAGGGAAGGGGCCAGAGAAGGGGCTCCTCACCTGAGGAGGTGTTCTCCTGCCGCAGGTGACTGCGGGCCCCCTCCTGCCATGACCCACTCCAGGCCCTCCAGCAGCTCCAGCAGCTTCCCGGTGGGATCCAGGGTGACGTTCACCTGCTCGGGGGGAGCCCGCAGGATCCCGGGGCTGCCGGACACCGTGGAGTGCCTGCCCGGCGACATCTGGTCCAGGCTGCCCGAGCCCTGCGGCCGTAAATACCCTCCTTTATATCTGAAACACGGCCCCGGGGCAGCATCCCTGTCCCTCCTGCTGGCTGCCCTGCACTGGCAGTGTCCCTGTCCCCAGGGGACAAACCCGCTGGGCTGGCACTGTCCCTGTCCCCACTGGTGGCCACAGGGCTGGCAGAGGGGTCAGTCAGGGGTGGGGCTGGGGACTCCTGAGCCCCCCAGCTCGTGCATGTGTTCCCCATGTCCTGCTGACCCCTCCCCGGGCTCCTAAGGCCCCTCCATCCCTGCCCTGGTGCCTGCAGCAGGTTGGCAGCCTGGCAAGGAACCCGAATTCACCTGCCAGGAGCTCTCCAGAAGCATCCCCGTGGTCCCGGGGAGTATTTGGGCAGCTCCTGGTGGGCAGCTCTGTCAGGCTGGCTTTCCTTGGCTGCCAGGGAGCTGCTCTGCCCCAACCAGGCTGAGGTTTGCTGCCCTGTCCGAGGAGGATAAGAGGAGGAATTTCTTCCCTGTTGGCACCAACGTCAGCTACGTCTGCCGGCCCGGCTACGAGAACTCCTCGGAGAGTTCCCCCTCCAGCACTTGCCTCGAGAACCTGACGTGGTCACAGCCTGCTGAGCTGTGCAGGAGTGAGTATTTCTGCTGCCCCCACAGCCCAAAAAAGCAGCCCTGGCTGCTCCCAACCTGCATCCCAAAATGCAGCCTGGTCATTATCATCCCAACAGCTCCATTAACAGGAAATTGGGGGGATATTCCTTGTCATTCCTATTTAAGACTGAACAGCAGAAGGATCAGTGATGTTCTTTCTGGTTTTTCTGCTGGCATTAACAGGTCTGGTTTGATTTTCATGCTAGGGAATGTTTGGTTGGACTCGGTGATCTTAGAGGTCTTTTCCAACCTTTTTGAGGTCCTAAAGATGTTTTCACCGGGACGTGGCACAGGCAGCGGACAAATCCCAATTTGCTGTTCCAGCACTGAACCTCAACATGAAGGCAAAGCATTCTCTTGGTGACACCCATGGAATATTGAGACTGGTGATGCGACAGGAATATTTTTTCACAGTCCAGTACCTCGTTTCTAATCCGCTGAGATGGAAACCCCTGTGTGGGTGTGGAGCACTGTGGGATCCCCACCTTGCCCTACAGCTGGGTCTGGCTCCTGCCAGCCTGGCTGTGATGCCCATGGAGTAAAATGCTCTGGAACCTTTGGGAACACCCCTCCAAGCCTGTGTCTCGTGTCCCATTCAGCCTTTTTTGTGTCCCCAGGGAGGTCCTGTGGCACCCCGGGAGCGCTGCCCGGGGGGAGGATGGGGCCCCTCACAGACCTGCAGCTGGGAGCACGAGTGGAAGTGTTCTGTGAGCGTGGGTGAGTGCTGGGACACAGCTCCAGAGGGGCACACAGCTGGAGGGAGGGCACCAGGGTCAGGATTCAGGGCCACATTTTCCTCCAAGTGCTGCCCAGAGGAGCTCTGAGTGTCCATCCCAACAGGAGCAGCTGGTTGTACTCTCAGTTGATAACTCTAGACTTCAATACAAGTTAGTTAAAACATTTCAGCTTAAGATAGTTGAGATATATTGAAAAAAAAAAAAAAAGGGTTACATTGGGATTTCTAAAATCCATTAAAGTTCAGCTGGAAAAGTGCAGTGAAGCACAATTTCCACCATCAGGAGCTGACTCATGGCTGCTGCCTGCTTTCAATCAGGGCCCAAATGCAGTGAACAGCCCTGAAATTTTAATCTCTTGCCACTGCAGCCAGCGTTCCTCCCTCCCAGCAGGAAGCAGCTGGCATCATCTGGCTGGTGCTGCCCAGCTCCAAACACAACAGAGGGGTTTTGTCTCTCCCCTGGGATGTAACTGGAGGAAACGAGAGCGTGTCCCACCCTGCTGGGGCTGAGCTAAACTTTGGAAATCCACGTCAGGGTGGAGGGATAATGTTGCTCATGTAAGTTAGATCAGATATTATCCATCCTGGCCAGATGCTGAGGGCTTCTGCACAGGAGGGTGATTCAGAATGGGGAAGGTGTCAGCTGTCAGAACACGATCCCTGAGCTTCCAGCAAACTTGAATTAAATGTGGATCGATCCCTGCTGCCCCCCTCTGCTCCTGGAGTACATGGAGGATCCGTCTGAATCCCAGAATACCAGACTGGATTGGGTTGGAAGAGACCTTAAAACTCATCCAGTGCCACCCCTGCGGTGGCAGGGACACCTCCCACTGTGCCAGGTGGCTCCTCCCTTGTCACCTCACCCCTGAGGTGACAGCGGCGTGGGAAAGGGATGGGGACAGGGTCAAGCCCAGCACTGCTGTGGGCCAGGAGCAGGCAGGGATGGAGCCCCTGATTCAGCAAATCCGTGTGGGAATCCATCCCTCAGCTCAGCCCTGTCTGGCATTCCCAGAGAATTCTGCCAGCCTCAGCTCCAAATTCTCCCTTCCCTGCCATGGAAAATGCAGAGTCAGAGCAGAGAACACCAAAAATAGATGAACAGAGATCCTGACAGGAGTTCTCCTGTAAACCAGCAGTGTCAGCATCACTGCTTGTTGAAAACTGCCTTTCCTACGCTCCTGATCATGCTCGTACTGGAGGTGGGTGGGAAATATTCCCAGGTTTTGGATAGTTACACTGATTTTCTCTCGTGTATTTTAGGTACAAATTAGTCGGGAATAATTTCATCTGGTGCCAGCTGGAAGGAAACGATGTTGAATGGAGCAAACTTCCAACTTGTGAATGTGAGATTCATCTAAAATTGTGAGATTAAACCTTTTTACTTCACCCCAGCAGATCCTGCATCCCGATGTCCAGTCCAAACCTCTCTTTGGATTGTTTTTGTTGATACTCCGTGGCTGATCTGTCCCCAAGAGCACAGCTGAGAAATGCCCATTCTGCTGCCATTTCAGCAGCTTTGTTCCCACAAAAATCAACATTTTTGTCATGACTGGAGGTGACGGGGTGAGATTTCCAGGAACCCTGAGCGTGGCAAGCTGCTGTTTATTTGTTGTGGCAAACGAAGAGAGGGAGAGGGAGAAAAGTGTGAGAAGAGAAACACTTGGGGAACAAACCAGAGAGAACTGGGACGGGCAGCAGTGCTTCACCCACCTGCACTGTCCAAAGCTTATCCTCAAGAACCTTAGGCAGACTCAAACATTCTGTATTTTTTATTAAAACCGAAGCTTTTAGCAAACACATTGTCCTTCTCTCCTGCAGTAATTACCTGCTCTCCACCTCCTCCAATCAGCCACGGGAGACACGATGGGGAAGGCATTGAGATTTTTCCTTATAACTCCACGGTGACCTACAGCTGTGATCCCAAATTCCAGCTGGTCGGGAATGGGAGCATCCACTGTGGGAGCAGGGACAAAACCAGCGGGGTCTGGAGCGGAGCCACGCCCCAGTGCAAAGGTGGTTTCATCCCAGTTCAGTGGCTAATATTATTTATTATTTATTACTTGTTATTTATTATTTAGCACTTGTTATTTGTTATTTATTATTTATTATTTATTATTTATTATTTATTATTTATTATTTATTTATTACTTATTATTTTTTACTTTCCATTTATTATTTGTTGTTTGCTATTATATATTATATATTATATATTATATATTATATATTATATATTATATATTATATATTATATATTATATATTATATATCATATATCATATATTATATATTATATATTATATATATATATTATATATTATATATTATATATTATATATCATAGATTATAGACTATAGATTATAGATTATAGATTATAGACTATAGATTATAGATTATAGATTATAGATTATAGATTGTTTGTTACTTAGCATTTATTACATAGCATTTGTTATTAATTATTTATTACTTAGTATTTAGTATTAGTTTGGCATTCAGGGCGAACCAGCTTAAAATATTGTGGGTGTGAAGTGCAGGAGGGGTCAAATGTAAGTCGTAAGGAAATTTTAAAGGGGAAAAAGGCAGTGCTGGGGCAAGGACTGAGCGGGCTCCCAGCAATGCTCCCTCTTCGTCCCCCAGAGAAAAGCTCAGCTGTCAGACTTGGAGCAAAGGACACGGAGAGGAGAGCTCCTCCCAAAAGTGAGTTCAAATAACTCCACACTGAATCACATTCCCATTTATTTTGCTCCTTGATCACATTTCTAGGAAAGGCCGCCCGGTGAATTTCAGCCCGTGAATTCCATTTCCTCAGGTCCCCAGGGAAATGGAACGCAGCCCTCTAGGAAGGGTCTCCCGTGGGAGAGGAAGCTCAGCCTCTATAAAAAGGCACTCCAAAACACCATCTCCCCCTCCCAATCCTCCTCTTTCCTCAGGAAAGCAGGTCAGTCCTGGAGGGATGACAAATCAGTGGCACTTCCTGGTTATTCCCATCCCTAAACCCTGGAATTTTCATTCTTTCCCCCCATATTTCTCTTCAGTGAGCAGGAACTGGGCTGCCTCAGAGTTCACATTTGTTCTACCTTTGTACAAATCCCCCAAATCCTATTCTGGGCCCAGCAAAGGATCCATGTGTGCTCTGAAGTACATGGGGATCCTTCCACCACCTGGCTGCTTTCAGAAGTTAAAACGGCCCAAATTTCCATCATTTTGTGGAAGTGAGTGGGATTTTTTGTCATGTTCTTTTCTTCTGTAAGTTTTCTCTGTATAATTTATATTTTTTGCTGGTTGGGCATCTGGTTCACAGCTCAGCTTTGACTGCATTGACCTCCTAATCTCATAACAGGCTTTGCTTTGTCTGAAATACGTTTTAATTTATCAATTATTTCCTTGCCTTCGCGTTATCACAGATTTTTTTTTTTTTTAAACTCATTTTTTGGGCATTCTGAAAAGCAAGAGAGAACTTTGTACCACGTAGCCCTGAGAGTGCCAGGGCTCCGAGGTGCTGATGCCAACCTTGCTCCCCACAGGGAGGTCATGCACGGCCAGGAGAAGCTGGACGTGGTGGAAGTTCTGGCCCTCCAAATTCCCCACCCGCTGCAGAGGATAATTTTATCCATGAAAAGGGTGAGTGTTGGCTTTGTGGGAAGTGCTGGGAGCTGCAATTGTGTCACTGTAAGTGGGGAAGACACAGCACCCGCTGGAGGATCTCAGTACCCAGCTGGGGGATGGTGAAAAGTGTTCCTCTGGTGTCAGGGTCAAGCTGAGTTTGCCCATCCCTGAGTTTTGACTTTTGGGTCAAAATGAGAAAATCTTTTACTGTTCCCGATCTGTTCCCAAAGTGCCCCATGCAATGGTCACACTTATTAGGACTCTTTCACCTTGCTTTAAGGTAAAGGATGACCTAAATCAGGTCTGGCCCACCTATAAGATGTAATTTTTTAATGATGATGTTTTAGCAGTCCAAGAAATCGATGGAAATTTTTTCCTAAAAGCATTGTCTGATTTCCATATTTGCTCCTCCCATCCGAGTTTTCCTTTCAGTGATTGCCTCGCAGCATCCCGACCCAGCTGTGATTCCTGCTGATCCCACCAGGGTTTCAGAGGCTGTCCCAGAAACCCCCAGAGCTGCTGCAGAATTCCCCGGAGCCCGGCTGTGTCCCGCCCAGGCTGACGCTGCGTTTCCAGGGCCGCAGGTTTTCTGCTCACTGGCAACACCACAACAAACCCTAAACACAGCCCCGGCCTCCCTGCGGAGCTGAGCTGCTCCCTTAACTTCCCAGGAATTCCTGGCTGCAGCTGATCCAGCTGCGGATCCAGCTGCCAGCAGGGGAAAGCAAAGCAAGGACTTCCCCTGTCCTGCAGAGTTTTAGCTCATTTCTTTTAGGAAACCATGGTACTCGGGACATTACACTGTTTAATCTTTATATCTTGAGTGGTTTAAGCCCTTTCCTTAGCAAAAGCTTCTTCTTGTATCAGCCCAAAGTTCCTTGCAGTTTTTATTTCTACCACAGGAAGATAAAGCCACGTGTGGGCTGGGCATCTCTGATCTCGTAACGTGAAGGAGCCACTTCTGCTTTCCAGAGGGAGGGAGGCAGCTCAGTCCCGCTGTGAGCACATCAGCCACGCACAGACACAGAAATACAACTCCTAAACATCCTCCCCGGCGTTGTCACCCTGCAACAGAGGGACTGGAAAAGTCATGTGTGCTCTTTTGGCTGCCTGCCCCAATTTTGTCCTGTAAAGACCTAAAACTCCCAAAGCCTTTCTGGGTTTTTATTTCTAATTAGTAAAAAATGGTAATTGTTTATAAAGGGCACTCTGTGAATTCAACTCCCCTGCTGTTTTCTTGTAACATTTTATTCTCTTTTTCAAGAAGGAATCAGCTTTAAGGTATATCCTGGCAATGCTCAGGTTCAATGTTCTGTCAGTTCTTTATCACTCTGAACATTTATTTTCTAAATGCCATCCACAGCAAGTTAAACTTGGTTGCATATTTTTAAAAAGTAGAAAAGGAGGGAAGCAGGAACGTGTGGGAATGTGTTTCTGGGAAGTGGTCTGGAAAAGGCAGCTGGAGTTAAACCTCCCCTAATCCTGTTCAGCCACCCCGGGACTGAGCCCTGCAGCCCCTGAGCTGAGGCTCAGCCCAGGTAGACCCAGGGCTCAGCCCAGGCAGATCCGGGGCTCTGTCCCAGAAGGTTTTGGGAGCTGAGGCCGAGTTCCTGTGGAAATCCCGGAGCCTCCAGCGCTGTTTTTGCTGGCAGGTTTTGCCGGCCACCTCCCGCTGCCCCAGCCCAGCTGGGCTCAGGCTGCTCCCCGTGCGTGCCACCAGCAGCCGCTCGGGCTGAGTCCTGCGCTGCGGGGACGGGTGGCAGGGCCCGATAAAGCCCCTCGGTGGCCGGGCAGGCACAGAGCTGCTATCGTGGGGCTCAGCTGCCGCCCGGGAGCAGCCGCTGCTCCCTCGGCTCCTGCGGCAAAAACGGAGCAGCAGAATGTGGGTGCAGAGGGGCAGGGCTGAGCCCGGTGCCCGGGCAGGGGGCACAGATCTCTCCTGTTCCCTCCTCAAGCAGAAGCAGCCTGGCGCAAGGGTTCAGCCTGTGGGCAAGGGCAAGTCACCGAGCTGAAGCTGCAGCTCTTGGTTCTGTGAGAGCAGCCACTCCCTGCGGGGGCTCAGCATCGCGCGGAGTCTTTGCCAAATACTTTTCAGCATCTTCCTGCCCCGTGCCAAGGTCACTGCCCTAAGCCAATACAGGAGAATTCCCCAGAATTTAAAGGTGGTTTGGTTTTTTTCCCCTGTTAACAGCTTCCTTTTGCCTTTTGCAGCCACCATCCCCATTCAGACCAGTGAGCTGTAAAAATGCAGCCAAGGTATCTCCATGGGATTTGTCCTCGTGTTTACAAGGAAGTGTTTTATAGGAATACGTTATCCAAGGTGCTGGATTCCTCCCTCAGGAAAACACCTCTGCGGCTCACTGCAAATGCCTTTGTTACATCTGATTGGAGCTTAAATTGTATTGGAAAGGAAAATAAAGTGGAAAGTAAAAAAAGAAAACTAAAGTAAAAGTGTGCTGCTCAGTGGAAACATGGCTGTTTCCTGGATAACAAAGGGAAACAGGAAGGTGCAGCTCGGCTGCTGCTGGCTGCCCTCTCCTCGGACTGGGACACATTGCCCTTTCTGCCCTTTTTGGTTTGGGTATTTTCTTTTCCTTTGGGATTTGGCAGCTTTGGAGGGAGGGGGGTCTTTCCTGGAAGGTGCAGGGTAAGGCAGAGAAGGAGAGGCTGAGGCAGCGGTTCCTGGACAGCCGTTCCTTGGGATGTCAGGCGTGACAGGCACCGCGCACCCCGCGCGTTCCACACCCAGCCCCGCTCCCCGCCGCGCTCACGGCTTTCGTCAGAGCCTTCCCGGAGCTGAGCTGAGCTCAGCTGAGCTGAGCTGGCCGGGAGGGGCGGGCGGGGGCTCCGCGCAGCTCGGAGCAGCCCCGCGGGAGTGGCTCGGCTGCCCGGGCAGTGCCGGGGGACCCGCGATGGGCTCCGGCCGCCCCTGCTCGCTGCTGCTGGTGCTGCTGGTGCTGCTGGTGCTGCTGGTGCTGCCCGCGGCGTGGGGTGAGCCCCTGCGGAGGGCTGGGGGCTGCGGGGAGCCTGGCGCTCCGGGCCGGGCGCTCCGTGCGTGCGGGAGCCTTCTCTGCGTCCGTGGGTGTGCGCTCGGGTGTGCGAGTGTAGGATCCGTGTGCTACCCCTGGGGGCGTGGGTTATCCATGGAGCGTGGGTTATCCATGGGAATATGGGTTATCCATGGGGATATGGGTTATCCATGGAGCGTGGGTTATCCATGGGAATATGGGTTATCCATGGGAATATGGGTTATCCATGGAGCGTGGGTTATCCATGGGAATATGGGTTATCCATGGCAGTGTGGGTTATCCATGGGAATATGGGTTATCCATGGGAGCGTGGGTTATCCATGGCAGTGTGGGTTATCCATGGCAGTGTGGGTTATCCATGGGAGTGTGGGTTATCCATGGGAATATGGGTTATCCATGGGAGCGTGGGTTATCCATGGCAGTGTGGGTTATCCATGGAGCGTGGGTTATCCATGGGAATATGGGTTATCCATGGGAGCCTGGGTTATCCATGGGAGCGTGGGTCATCCATGGGAGCGTGGGTTATCCATGGGAATATGGGTTATCCATGGGAGCGTGGGTTATCCATGGCAGTGTGGGTTATCCATGGCAGTGTGGGTTATCTGTGGCAGTGTGGGTTATCCATGGGAATATGGGTTATCCATGGCAGTGTGGGTTATCCATGGCAGTGTGGGTTATCCATGGGAGTGTGGGTTATCCATGGGAATATGGGTTATCCATGGGAGCCTGGGTTATCCATGGGAGCGTGGGTCATCCATGGGAGCGTGGGTTATCCATGGGAGTGTGGGTTATCCATGGGGATATGGGTTATCCATGGCAGTGTGGGTTATCCATGGGAATATGGGTTATCCATGGGAATATGGGTTATCCATGGAGCGTGGGTTATCCATGGGGATATGGGTTATCCATGGCAGTGTGGGTTATCTGTGGCAGTGTGGGTTATCCATGGGAGTGTGGGTTATCCATGGGAATATGGGTTATCCATGGGAATATGGGTTATCCATGACAGTGTGGGTTATCCATGGCAGTGTGGGTTATCCATGGGAATATGGGTTATCCATGGGAGCGTGGGTTATCCATGGCAGTGTAGGATCTGTGTGCTATCCATGGGAATATGGGTTATCCATGGCAGTGTGTGATCCGTGTGTTATCCATGGCAGTGTGTGCTATCCATGGGAATGTGTGTTATCCATGAGAGTGTGTGTTATCCATGGCAGTGTGTGCTCTGTGTGTGTTTGTGCTCCTTGTGTGCTCTGTGTGTTCCTTCTGTGGCTGTGTGTGCTCTGAGTGTGCTCTCTGTGTGTGCTCTGTGTGCCTCATATCCCTATCCCTGTGTGCGCCCTGCCCTGCCCTGCCCGGGGTACCAAAGCAGCAGAAGGAGCCCTGCTAAATCCCGTTTATTTTCCCACAGGGGACTGTGGGCCACTGCCAAATATCAGCCACGCCGAGCCCCGAGGGGACACCAAACACCAGCAGAGCTTCAGTGTGGGCTCCACAGTGACCTTCAGCTGCGTCCCGGGTTACACCAAGCTCCCGTTTCTCTCCGACACCATCCGGTGCCTGTCGAACTCCCACTGGTCCAGCCTGCCGGAGTTCTGCGGCCGTGAGTGTTTCCCTTTCTCTGACACAAGGAGGGTGCGGGCTGCTTGTGGAAACACCCACAGCTTTGGCAATCGCTGCCTCAGGGCCTTCCTCATCACACAGGATGAAGTGGTTTGGCCACTTTTCTTGCTGCCCCGTTTTCCTACACTCCACCGGGGCCGTTGGAGCCACTTGTGTGGCACTTGTGTGTTAATGAAAATAGAGGAACAGCTTGGGAAGCGCATGGAAAAGGGGAAGGACTGCAGGGGCAGAGCACTGGGTGACCCCAGGCAGGGAGGTTTGGCTTTGGGGATTTGGAAACTTCTCCAGTGAGAACTGGCTGCACTTTCCCACCTCAGACAATTCCCTGGTGGAAGTGGCCAGGGAGGAGGGCACTGTTTGGGGTATCCACGTGCTTAGTGAGGCTCCTGCGTTATCACTCGGATTTATATTTACAGTTGAAAACAAAATGTTGTTATTTTTGCTCTGAAACCGGCCATTTTGGGTGTCTCTGTGGTGGCCAGGCAGCTGTCCCAGACCCAGATCTGTGTCATTTGCTGCGATATCACCAGAAGATCAAATGCAGAATTTTTACGCCGTTAACACCACGGTGAGGTACATTTGCCGCCAAGGTTTTGAAAACACCACAGCCCAGCCCCCCACCAGCACCTGTTTGGACAACTTAACGTGGACAGAAGTCCCTAAACTGTGTCAGAGTGAGTGTCTCCATGTCATTTCATTCTCTCCAACACTGTGTTCCAAGTGCCACACCTGTATTTTAAAATTGCTCTTCTCTAATGACATTTAGCATGAAATACCATTAATTGCCATACTGCCATGAAAACGAAGTCTGTGGGGTTTTTCCCAGCCTCATAGTGTCCTAAGGGTAATCTCACTCTTTTTTAGAGAAATCTTGTGGTGTTCCAGCCAATCCAGAACACGGCCAAGTTATCCTAAAAGATCACCAGCTGGGTGCAACCGCCAGTGTGGTTTGTGACCGTGGGTGAGTGTGAAGCCACTGCCCACTGCCTCCCAGTTGCCTGGCCAGAGTACTGGGGTGTGAACTGGGACATGGGGCTCTGCCCAGAGTCCTCAGCACCTCTGTGGTGACACATTCTTCGTTGGTGGCAACCAGCTGATTTTGGGATGTGCCTTTTGCCCCCCCAGGTACAGATTAAAGGGAGCATCACCTTCCTTCAAGTGTCTCCTAGAGGGAGACAAAGCTGTCTGGAGTCCTCTTCCAGCTTGTCAGGGTGAGTGAAGTTGCCCAGTGCTTGACTAGAAAAACCAAATATTCCAGCTTAGAAATTCCAAATTTTTGGTTTATGTCGCCAAGTGAAGTCAGGTCAGCATCTCTGCAAGGGGACAGCTGCTGTCACAAGCAGGGAGTCCCCAGGAGCATCACTGGTTCCTGCTGCCTGTGGAAGCCTGACAGAAGCAGCGTCTGCTGAGAAGAGCATCCCAGGGGTCACCTCCTGAGTTCTTTCCTCTTTCTCCCACAGTTATTTCCTGTCCCCCTCCTCCAGCCATCCCGCACGGGCAGCACAGTGGGAACAGCTCGGAGGAGTTCGTGCTGGGCTCCGTCACAACCTACACGTGTGAGCCGGGGCTGGAGCTGGTGGGACAGGACACGCTGCGCTGCACCGCGGGCGGCGGCGACAGCGGCGACAGCGGCGACAGCGGCACCTGGAGCGGGGCCCCGCCCGCCTGCCGGGGTGAGCCCCCATCCCCCGCTCACAGCCATCCCCCTCCCCAGCAGTTTGCTCCTGCTGGGCTGGGAATTGCTCCTAACTCCATCCTGTCTGCGCAGGATGTTCTGTAGGGTTTGTTTCCAGGGGAGCAGCACCTGCTTTGCAAGGTGCCAGGCTCTGCTGAGGAGCACCAGCAGCAGAACCAGACACGGTTTTACATTTTCCCTTCAAGAGGAACGGGCAGAAATGTAATGAACAACGTGGGAAATTATCAGTGACTGCAAAGCTGCTGGAGGGAACCTAGATAGGATTTATTTATGTCCCGTGTCCAACAACACCCAGGCAACAAAGCCAAGTGGAAAGGCAGAATCCCCTCTGTCCTTAAGGCCTGGAGTGGCACAAGAGGCCCCTGCCACAGCCTGAGATGCACAAGTCACCTGCCCGTGTGATGTCTACTCCTCTCTGAACTATTTTACATATTATGTACAAGTTGAGCACCATATAAAATCACATTTTGAGTGTTTTTCCTTTGTCTCTCCCTAGTTAAAACCACAGCAGAGACAAACCAAACCAAACCCTCAGAAGAGAATCCTTACTGGCTGGGTAAGAGCTCCATTTCCAGTCCTGTTAATTGCTGTAATTGCACCACATTGTGGCCTTCATATTTTTAACATCCATTTCATTATTTTCCTCCCCAGCAAGCATCCTCATTCCGAGTTGCATTGGTAAGTAGTTAAAATTGAAAATGTATTTTCCTACCCCAAAGCTGTTTGCTGTTAAACACCTGGAGTCAATGGTTGATTTCACTCTCCCTTTCCCTTCTTTGTTAGTTCCCCCAGTAGCCCTTGGATTTCTAGCTGGGATCATCATGAGACGGAAAGAGAGTGAAAAGCAGTAAGCTGCCCCTTGAAAATCATAACTTTCCCTGGGCATTTTCCCTTTCAAACCCTATACCTTCAGGATATTTGCATGGTTAGCACGATTTTACCACGTTGTGAAGTTTCTTTTTATTCTACAAATTTCCCCCTTTCTATCTCTCCAGCTCTTATAATGTGAATTTACAAAAGCAGGAGATGAAGGGAAGGGGTGCAGCGATGCACCCGGAGGTTACAGATGAGAAGAAGCAGCCCAAGCCCTGGAATTCCTATTTTTGGTAGGTTTGCTTGTTCACCTGCCCAAAAAACTTGTGCCAGACTTCTGACTATAGCCAGGGGTCTCACTGCTGCTGAGCTCACCTGCGCAGAAGATCTTTGAGCACTTTTTGACTTTCAAATGCCACGATGAACAGCCTGCTGCTCAAAGGGTGCTTCACAGGAGGGTTTGGGGTTTGCTGGCTGCTCTCTGGGTGGATTTCCCCCGTCTCTCTCACCCACAGCCACACAGGGAATTGCCACGTGTGTCCCAGCTGTGAGGAGCAGCTCCACGGTGACCTGGCCCCTCTCTCAGAGCCCTCAGAGCACGGCTGTGCCGCCTGCCAGGACTGGCTGAGCTCCCAGCCCCAAAAACCCCGCACCTACTCCGTCCCCAGCGTTGGTGACGGCGACAGCCAGAGCGCAGCAGGCACCAGGTACAGAATCCAACAGGGAGCTCCGAGGGCCCACGGGAGGCAAACAAGGGGAAAGGGGGAGGAAGCATCTTTGTGTGGATAAAGTGAGTTTTGCAGCTGGAAAACTCACTTTATGTGAGTTTTTGTGGTTCCTGTTTTAGCCGGAGCAAGGGTTTGATATTTAGGGAACAGTGGCTCGTCGGTGTTTTTGGGAGGCCGCACACTCAGGCTGTCCTCTCTCTCTCTCTCTCTCTCTCTCTCTCTGTGTTCAGCTCTCCTGCCAAAGCTGTGGATGTGCTGAGGGCAGATGGCACAGGAGAAGCTGCTCCGTGGTGGAGTGAGGCAGAGCAGCCCATGGACCACCAAAGGTCAGTCTTCCACCTAAAAATACCCAGGTGCCACGGTGGGCATGGACAAAAATCAGCAAATTTCAGAACAGAGTAGAACTGTGCTTATCAGAGAATCCCAGAATGGTTTGGGTTGGAAAGGACCTTAAAGCTCATCTCATCCCCCGCCCTGCCACGGGCAGGGACACCTCCCACTATCCCAGGTTGTTCCCAGCCGCAGAGCCATGGCCTGGAAGGCACATCCATGCTCTCAGTGCACATCTCAATTCTTCTCCGCAGTGACCACACCTGTCCCATCTGTGAGAGCTGGCTCCGTGCCCACACTGGCCAGGGTGACAGCAGTGCTGTGGCACCGGGGGAGTGGCAGGACAAGGGGTGAGTGTGGCCAGTGCAGGCAGCTCCTGTGCAGCTCCTCTCAGCACTGCAGTGTGTGCCCAGTGCCCTCCAAGCTGAGAGGTCACTGCCCAGCTTAGAATAAAAGTAGGTGGCAGTGTGTGAATGTCAGCTGCTCCTCGCCCTGTGCCAGGGTAGAAGTGTGGCGCCTGCTCCAGCAGAGATGTGGAACTGGGTGAGCTTTATTCAGATGATGCTTGTGGGGTTTCCCTGGGTGTCTCTGGAGCAGCCTGTGCTCCTCAGCTGTGCCCACCTGGCTCGGCCTCGTGTTCTTTGGAGCTCTGCTTTTGGTTAAGCAGCAAAGAGCCCAGGTGAGACCCTGCAGTGGGAGCCCCTCCTCACCCACTGCCCAGTGCTTTTCCCACCTGTGGGCGTGGTTCATTTGCTTGTGGCAAGGTAAGGTTTTGGGCCAGGGCAGTGGTAAGGTAAAGCTGTTTGCTCAGTTTATTTATTTCTCTTCTGACACTCGCCCATGCGAGTCTGGCGCTCTCTCAGGCCGACAACGCTTCCTCAACAGAGTCACTATTGACAGAGGCAAATTCGTATGAAAAACCAGATAAACGTGGTGTGACATGTACATCTGCTTGCTTTGGCTTTGGGAAGTGTGAACTCCTTGTTGCTGCATTAGCTTCGGGGTTTTTCCATTTATTCCTGTGAGTGCCTGTTCCACTGGCTGTGAGCCCCAGCTGTGGGGGAGCTGGTCCAGTTCTGCATCCTTGAATCACTGCCTGTTGGAGCTAAAAAGGGAAATGGTGAAGGAAAGCAGCTTCTGTGGGCGCTGGAGCCCGTGCAGGGTGGTTTGGAGAGGGGCAGGTCCTGTCACGACCCCGCTGGGACTGAGCCTCACCTCTCTCCCCACAGCCCCCAGGGCCCTGTCTGCCCCCCCTGCACGGACAGGCAGCTCCTGTCCCTTGTCCACGGGGACACAGCCAGCAGCCCCGTGTGTCCCCTGGCCGGGGAGGGGACCCTGGCCCACCTGGTCCCTCTGCACAGCCCCGGCTGCCACCTCTGCCCCGTGTGCTCGGTGCCCACCCACGCTCACCTGTGCCAGCCCCAGCGCCTGGCACCCGACGGTAGGAGCAGCTCCCCAAACACCCCGGGGTCCCTGGGGAGGGGCACAGGGCTCCTCAAACCCTCCCCAGGCCCAGGGGCTCCCCCTGATTCCCACTTATTTCCCATTGCAGGATAAATCCGGGAGCTGAGGAGGGAAGGGGAGCTCAGCACCGAGCCCAGGCGCGGGCAGGGGTTCAGCTCTGAGTGCAATAAAGTGACCCCAGGTCAAGGCTCTGACTTCACCTGAGCTGGCAAGGAGGCAGAAAAACCAAACATTCTTCAAACCCACCTCTGTGTTGGTTGAATGCCCACTTTTTTGTTTATTTTTGTATGAACAAAGTATTTTTGCAGCTCTTAAAGCAAGACTTTAAAACGTCACTAAACGTTTCTTTGCGCAAGGAAAATAATTTCCTCTTTGCACAGTCTTACAAGATTTATTTGTATTTCTCAAATGACTTCTTTTTAACCGAGGTTATTTTCCTAGTGTGCAGACAAAAGTACAAAATTTACAGTATTTATAGTAAAACTGTTTTGTAAATAAAAAGAATATAAAATAAGGAATATTGGTCTGGGGTTTATTTCATATTTACTAACCAAGCCTTCCCATAGAGTGGCTTAAATGCTTTTGCAGTCTCATTCTTAGCCAGATGTAATCAAGTTCATTAATTGCTTCTGCTCATTTAATTGCTGTTGTTGCACTGGTGTCCAGTGCCTGAGCTTTCCTGGGAGCTGTGATGAGGGAGGTGGGGCAGCGCTCTGCTTTTCCCTCCTGAGAAAGTGGCCTTGAAGCAGTGACTGCCAGGAAAAAAAACCCTGGCGCTGCTGTGTGGGACTGGAGTGGTCTGGAAGCCACCTGGAATGCTGCTCAGAACTTCTGGAATGCTGCTCAGAACTCGAGGGCAGCTCTCCCTGTGTGAAGCCACGGAGATGCCAAAGACCTTCCTGCTGCCAGAGAGGAAGCTGGAGAAATTCCTGTGCTTTGGGTTCCCCGTGTTTTGGGTCCCTCAGCAGCACTGAGGGCACCCTGGGCCTGGGCCTGGTTGGATTCAGGGGGTTCTGGAGGGTCCTGAGGTGGGAAATGCAGCCCCTGCCCAGAGGATCAGCAGGGAATGTCCTCCTGAGAGCGACCTGTGGAGCTTTAATCCAAAGAGGATGTGTGAGTTACCTCTGAGTACTGACAGCACTGAAAACCACCCAGTCCTCAGGGCTGGGAGAGACCCCCAGGCTCACTGAGCGCAGCCTTTGACCAAACACCACCTTGTCCTGCAGGATTTTGGGCTCTTGCCCTGCTTGTGGCAGGGCTGGGGGAGAGCTCTTGCTCTGATCCCAAGTAGGTGCAGATGGACACGGAGCCAAATCCTCTGTGGGGAGCAGGACACGACCCCACAGCTTTTGGGCACTTTGCTTTCATCCTGCCTGCCCTGACCCACTCGTGGCTGTGCTGAGGATGTGTGTGAGTGTGGAGAGAGGTGAGGGAGGAACCCTGTGGCAAAATGCCCTGGACTTGTCTGGCTGATGGAAAGGCCACGCTGAGGCATTGGTGTCCTTTCCTGGCTGTAACAGCCTGGCTGAAGATCACTGGGCAAGCTGAAGAGGTGTCATAAAATGGAGTTAACACTGGAAGATTTCCTGTTTAGAAGGGAAACACCGCTGTGGTGGAATTTTGACTGCCTAAGCCTGAGACACTCAGACTTTTGGCTGTTGGTAAAGCAAAATGTTGAGGTCTGGGGTTTTGTCTGCTGCCGAGGTAAATCACCCATCTGGGAGCTTCTCATGATGCACACTGGGAACAGGAACCGTCCAAAATGTGTCTACTACAGACCTTTGGTTTCTCCATTCTCCCCTGCTAGCAGGAACACGTCCCCCATAAGAAGGAAACCCACAAATAACAATTTCCATCCACACATCAGCCTTGTTCCGGACAGACCCCCACGTTCTCCCTTCCCAGCAGAGCTCTGTCCTGTTCAGCTGTCACAGGGGCACTGCAGGTCCTGTTTTTTCAGCCTTGCAGAACAAGCACTTGCACATTGCTGGTTATTTTTATTTCTCTCTCACGTAACCCATCTGAGTGACTAAATGGACAAAATACAACCTAAAACCTCACAGCTCTGGGTTGTGTTTGGGTTTGCTATTTCCCAGCACATTTATTTCTACTGCATAAAGTGATTTTTTTTTTTTAATGATTTAACATGTGATTTGGGGATCAGCTTGGAATTACCTCCCCACTATCAAATGAAAGAATTGTGAATGCTGAAATATTGTTTATGGGTGTGGTCACCAAAATTTACCATTGGAGAGGGTTTATTTACTGTATTTGTAATCAGTTGTACACAATTTTTCTTTATAACCTGAGTGCAAAAGACCAAGTGCAATTCTGAAGTGTGAACGTTGGATTTGTAAGTATTGGAAGCTCTCTGTCAATAAAAGAAATAAAAGGACTTGAGCAGTTCATGTCTTGCTGCCTGCTTTAGGCTCAGGAAGTGTCACCTATGTGAGGTGGGGAGCTGGAGCTGCTGGGGCTGCTCCTCCACCCAAAAGTCCTGTCTGGGGGTTTGTTCTTCCTGCCAGTGGGGAGGGATGAGCCCAGGGTCGGGTCAGGAGGATTTGTGTCCCCAGCTGGTCCCATTTTTACGGGAGGAGGGAATTCCCCACTGCCCATCCCATGCCTGGGCAGGTGAATTGTGCCGTGTCCCTTGGGTGCCACCACCATCCCTGGGGCTCTGGGGCAGAGCCTGGGCCACATCCCCTAGGGAAGGGCACCCTGCACCATGGGCAAAGTGCAGCTACAGCCCCTGTGCCTGCACCCAGCCCTTTTTAACCCCTCTTTGTGTATCCTCCCCTGCCACAACCAGCAGCAGCAGCAGCCTGGGGCACCTGCAGCCTCCCGGGGGTGCTGCCTGTGCCTGCACGTCCTGGGGAACCCACTGGTTCCTGTCCCACAGTCCTGGAAAGTCCCCCAGCAGCATCTCCTTCCTCCCACGGGGGCAGTGGGGGGAACTGGGGTGCCCATATCTGCCCCGTGCCCCCGGGAGCTGCCACCTGTCAGGGATGGTGCCCATCTTCACCCTCTGCCTGCTGGGCAGCTCCTCTCTGCTCCTCAGCACCACGCCCGGGGCTCAAGGTAAGGCAGAGCAGCAGCTCTGTTCCTCTGGGGCCTTCCTCCCACAGCCCTCCTGCTCCTCATCGCTGCTCCTCTCCTCGCTGACCCCTGTGCTCTTCCCTGCACTGGTCCCAGATGGATCTCGGCATCACAGAGCCCCCGAGCTCCTCTGCTGATGGCAGAGACCCTCTGGGGTCATCAGAGCCACAGCTGGCACCCAGCCCAGGCTGGGCACCCCCCCCGCCCCCTGGCACAGCGCAGATCCCTGGGGTGCCTTTGGGTCACTCCTGGGCTGCCCTGTCAGTGTTTTCCTGGGTCGGATCGGGCCCTAGGAGGGGCTTCAGAGCCTGCAGAAAGGCCAGGAAGGGCTGGGTGGTTGCCATGAAATCCCGGACACGCAGATTTTGTCAGCTGAGGTGGCAGCGGGGTCCCCGAGGAGCACAGGGAGGGTCCTGCAGCCCCCGGGACCCCCGCCCCAGCTGCAGCCCCCCCTGCTCGTGGGCAGACACCCTGCAGCACGGCAGGAGCCCGCAGCTCTGCAGGTCAGCATTTCCCTCTCTCCCCCCCCAGCTGCCCTGTGCCTGTTCCCACGTGTGCGGTACGGGACCGTGTCCCCCCGTCGCTATTACTACCGGACAAGGGACACCGTGAGAGTCACCTGCAACCCGGGCTACACCCTGCGGGGCGCCCACAGCAGCACCTGCGGGGCTGCCTCCAGGTGGGACCCTCCTCTGCCGGAGTGCAAGGAGGGTGAGTGTCCCAGCGGTGGGAGCAGTGCCGGCCGCGGGGAAAGCTCCCTCTTGTGTCCTCTCAAATTCACTGGAAAGGCAAAGCCGGCATGGATCTGTTCCCTTCCCAAGCTTGGCTGGCGGAGAAACAGAACCAGCTCCGGTGGGACACGGGGGTGGCTGTGCTCTGTCTGGGGCTCCGAGAGGGATGGGGAGAAGTTAACCCCGTGGGATGGCAGGATCTGAATCCCGGGGGATTTCTGACACTGCTTCTGGGCAGATGTGAGGCAATTTCAACTTCACTGTGGAATGGAAAGTAATCACAACTTCTCACTGCTTCCACGTCAGTGTGGATCCTTCCCAAATCCCGTGATGTGCCCGTAGTCCTGTCGGGACTCTCATTACTGCCAGAAACTTCTTCCAGGTCCAGCTGCACCTTGAGTGAACTAAAGCCTTGACCCAGCAAATGGAAGCCAGAGCAGAATTCAGGAGATCACGCTGCTGTTACCGAGCTGTGCCAGCAGCACACAAACCAGCACAGAGCACAGGACGCTTTCTTTCCCTCCCTCTGCAGAGGTGACATGTCCTCGGCCACCGAGCATCGCCAATGGGCTGCACGCTGGGCACTCCTCGGACAAGTTTCGCCGGGGAGTGACCGTGTCCTACAGCTGCAGGGAGGGCTTTGAGCTGCTCGGCAATGAGTCCATCACCTGCGCGGACTCCGGGCTCTGGAGCCGGCCCCTGCCCCGCTGTGAAGGTGTGTGGCTGCCTCTCTCCCGGGGCGGGGGGCAGGAAGGGTGCCGGTGTCCTGCAGGATCAGAGCAGGGCGGTTATGGCACTGAGGGGAGGGCAGGGAGGGCTCTGTGTGCAGGATCCAGCTGATGCAGGGACGTTTAAAGGCCGCTCTCGCTGCTCCCACAGCGATCGGCTGTCAGGTACCCGAGGTGCAGAATGGGAAGGTCCACAACGCGCAGAGCGCCTACAGAGCTGGAGAGACTCTGCACTTTGACTGCCACCCTGGCTATGCAGCAGAGGACTCTGATGAGGCTCGGTGCCAGCCCGGGGGCACCTGGGACCCGCCGGCGCTCGTGTGCCAGAGGGGTGAGTGCGGGCGCTGCTCAGGAACGGGCGGGGCAGGCAGGGATTTAACCCATCCGTGCAGCGTCCCTCTGCCTGCCTTCCCCTCGCTCCCCGTTCTTCCTCGGAGGTAAAATTTCCCATCTCCCTCTCGCAGTCCGGCCGTGCCCGATGCCTCCGGAGGTCGCCAATGGAAAACACAACGGCCAGGACAAAGCAGGATTCACCATGGGAATGTCTGTACGGTACTCCTGCAATCCTGGCTATTACCTGGTTGGAAGTGCCGCTGTGTCCTGCAGAGCATCGGGGAACTGGAGCCAGCCCCGCCCTCGCTGCGAAGGTGAGTCTGGGCTCTGTCCCCTCCGGGGACAAACTCAGCGTGGCTCTGAGCACAGGGGACACCCTCACCAAATCCACTGAGACCTTCAGTGAGAGACTAAATTCCATTTTCATGAAATATACGGGTTTATAATATGTAAAGAACAAGCTAAAATCCACAAATCCAGGGCCAGCACCCTCCTCCCTGTGCTCCAGTCACAGCCTGGCTCCAGCATACCCATGGATGGTGGCAGTGCTGAGACCTGGCATGGACATGGCGGGGACACAGCTTTTAGGGGGAGACCAGCTGATTTTAAATGAATAATTTCAACACTCTTTGTCCAGAAAAATCAGAGGAGAGACAGGAGACCCAAAGGCTGCTGCCAGGATGTAGCTGGCAGTACCTGGGGTTCGACCCCTCTGTCCTCCCAAAGTCTGACATACGGGAGGGTGGGGCTGAGCTGGCTCCCCAAAATCACCTCTCCCAAACTCTCATGAGGTTTCCCCCTCCCTCTGCAGAGGTGACATGTCCTCGGCCACCGAGCATCGCCAATGGGCTGCACGCTGGGCACTCCTCGGACAAGTTTCGCCGGGGAGTGACCGTGTCCTACAGCTGCAGGGAGGGCTTTGAGCTGCTCGGCAATGAGTCCATCACCTGCGCGGACTCCGGGCTCTGGAGCCGGCCCCTGCCCCGCTGTGAAGGTGTGTGGCTGCCTCTCTCCCGGGGCGGGGGGCAGGAAGGGTGCCGGTGTCCTGCAGGATCAGAGCAGGGCGGTTATGGCACTGAGGGGAGGGCAGGGAGGGCTCTGTGTGCAGGATCCAGCTGATGCAGGGACGTTTAAAGGCCGCTCTCGCTGCTCCCACAGCGATCGGCTGTCAGGTACCCGAGGTGCAGAATGGGAAGGTCCTCAACGCGCAGAGCGCCTACAGAGCTGGAGAGACTCTGCACTTTGACTGCCACCCTGGCTATGCAGCAGAGGACTCTGATGAGGCTCGGTGCCAGCCCGGGGGCACCTGGGACCCGCCGGCGCTCGTGTGCCAGAGGGGTGAGTGCGGGCGCTGCTCAGGAACGGGCGGGGCAGGCAGGGATTTAACCCATCCGTGCAGCGTCCCTCTGCCTGCCTTCCCCTCGCTCCCCGTTCTTCCTCGGAGGTAAAATTTCCCATCTCCCTCTCGCAGTCCGGCCGTGCCCGATGCCTCCGGAGGTCGCCAATGGAAAACACAACGGCCAGGACAAAGCGTTTTTTACCGCTGGCATGTCTGTACGGTACTCCTGCAATCCTGGCTATTACCTGGTTGGAAATGCCGCTGTGTCCTGCAGAGCATCGGGGAACTGGAGCCAGCCCCGCCCTCGCTGCGAAGGTGAGTCTGGGCTCTGTCCCCTCCGGGGACAAACTCAGCGTGGCTCTGAGCACAGGGGACACCCTCACCAGTGCGAACAGATCCTCTAAGAGTGTTTATTCCACGTAAAGTGTATCATGAAATCAATTAACGTCAAGCCTTCCTACGGCTGGGGAGGTTTGTGTGGACATCACGCTGATTTTGTGGTTCCCACAGTAACAACCTGTGGTTTTGTGTTTTGTTTTGCTCCGACTCCTCCTGCACACCCTCATTTCCAGGGACTGTCTGCATCAATCCAGTCGTAGCCAATGGATGGCAAGTTGGTGGCCACGGGCTTCTCTCTGCACCCGGGCAAACGGTGACATTTCAGTGCCACGATGGTTACAGCCTGCAGGGCAGTGCCAGCGTGTCCTGCCAGGAGGATGGCAGCTGGCAGCCCCCTGCTCCTGTGTGTGACAGAGCACTGCCTCACCACAACTCCTTCACCAGGTCTCCAGGTATGTGACATAACTGCCTCGGGGTCCACTGCTATTTTATATCCCCTAATCCTATTTAAGAAATGTTGTTAAACCCTTTGAGGGGAAGATTTAAACCTGTCCTGGGAAAAGAACCTAATCCTCTGCAACCCTTTGGGAAAACGTGTTTGTGTATTAATGGCTGTATTAATCAAAATGAACATTTTTGCAAGGCAAACCAAACCCTTTACTCCTAACAGTGCTCTTTGTGTGCTTGCCCTCGATGTGCCTGTCCTGCCTGCTCCTCACGTCTCTTTTCTCTCTCACTAGGTGGTTGTGGTGCTCCCACAAGGCTACAGTTTGCTGAGCTAAATGAGGAGCATAGAAATGCCATTGATTTTTCTGTTGGGAAGACTGTGCAATACACTTGCCGCCCTGGATATGCTAAAGTCCCAGGAATGTCACCTACTATGACATGCCTTGAGAGCGGAGTGTGGTCAGAAGCACTAGAGTTCTGTAAAAGTGAATAGCTCCTTGATTTGGTGTCTGTTGTTGCAGGAGGAACAGGTCTCAGGTTCTGTCCATGCTGCCAAAACCTTGATGTTACTCTGAATATGTGACTAGTAAAGCCATGTAACTCCTTGAAATTGGAAAGCCGTGTTGGGGGAACTGGGAATGTGGGCAGGGAACTGGAGGAATAATTGCACATTTTGTACTGTGATGTAGAGAGGCAGGAGCCCAAAATAAGGGTGTTCTCCTTCCCCAGGGAAACAGTGCAGTCACCCTGGTGAGCCTGTGAACGGCAAGATTATTTCCCTGACAAATCTCCAGTTTGAGTCTACAGTGGTTTACGGATGTGAAGAAGGGTAAGTCCTGGTTTGGAGGTGGTTTAGGTAAGTGTCCTCCTTTTTAACCCCTGCTCATTCACTCCCAGGAAATGGATTCTGTACAGAAGCCCCTGTACAGGGTTCTGTACCTATTGTGCCTATACACTATAGTGTGTATATATACATATATATTTTCCCTATATATATATATCCCCTATAAATGCTGGAAATGGGTCAGGCAGAGCAAGGAAGGAATTTCCCCTTCAGGACCACAGCTCTGCTGCCAGCAGGGCTGATCCCACATCCCAGGTGCTCGGGAGGAGCAAGAACTCCAGCTGAAGTGGCTTGGGATGAATAACCAATCCTTTTAACACCAGGCACAGGTTAATTGGACAATCCAGCAGACGCTGTGAGATCTCTGGGGGACGTGTTGTGTGGACTGGTCATGTTCCCCTCTGTCAGCGTAAGTAGCTCATGGCTCTGGGGGTTTGCATGGATCTGGGAAATATTTTCCAGCAGAGACTGCCACATCTTTCCAATCAAAGCTTTCACAGGCAATTTCTCCCCTCTGTGGGCAGGAAAATTACCAGAAGGTTTGGAAGTCTAAAGAAAGCAGTCTGGGAAAAAGGTACAAGATCCCAAAGCTTAAGGGATTCTGGAAAGCAGCACCTCAGCTGGAGCTTTGCCAGCAGTGCTTGAGCGTCCTGCTGCTGACTGACACCAGGAGCCCATTGCAGGAGAGGAAGGGAAAACATGTTCAGCTTAGGGGCTGTTTTGTCAGACCCAGAGAGACCAAGGGTCAGTCCTAAGGAGAGACAGAGCACTGAGCCAGGGCCAGCAGTGAATCCCAAAATCCCAGACTGTGGCTTTGCTTCCTCTCTCCACCACTGGTGAGTGCCCAAGAGCTGCTGTGCTGCTCCTCAGCGATCCCACCTGCGGGTTTCTCTGCTGATCAGGTAGTGTGGCTGATCAGGGCTGTTTCATACGAAGAAAGTAACTTTTGCTGGTACATTCTGGGGTTTTAAAGCATTTTCCAGATCCTCCAGGAAGGTGTGAACCACAGGTGGCACACAGACTGTGCCTGTTGCACAACCTGGCACCAGGATTTTATACAAGTGATGCTAAATAAGTATTTGATTTCTTATTTCTTAAAAAGTAGAAAATGCAAAGCGTGCAGGTGTTTGCTCCACAGAGAGCTTTGATTACTGCTCTGCTCTCCACCTGCCGGGGGGTGGGATCCTGTTCCCAACAAGCTCTCACCTGGGAGGTCACTTTATCCCATCTTTAGAACAAGGGTTTGTGCCCCACAGACTGAGGGATTCCAGGTGCTTTGGTGCTGCTGTTGAGGTTCTGCACTGTAGGAATGTGCCCCCTGTTGATGGAGTAAACAAGATACCGTTTGTCTCCTTAAAAAGGACAAAAGCCCAGAAGTTTCTCTCCTCAATTTGGTTAAAAGACACCTCATAGAGACTTGGAGACTTCACCTCAAACTTAAGGATAGCTAACTGGACAGAAGCCAAAAAGTCCCGCCTAAGTAATTCCCTAGAAAACAAGAGAACAAAAGAAGTAAATCGCTTTTGTGAAGCGTTTTAGCAGGAGCAAGAACCTCTTGCCCTGGCTCGGTTTTTCTCTGTAAAGAGCTTTGTTATTTTGCCTTTTATTAAAACCTTTTTGTTTCCAGCACTGTCACAGGAGCCATCCTGCTACTTTATGCCACCTGAGGTAGCTGAGCTATCAAGGGTGTGATGTTTGTCTATGAAAGCCTGTAAGCCCTGGCTCGAATAGACAAAGCATTACTGCACCTCTGCAGGCATCCCTTGCGAGCCACCTCCGGACATCCCCAACGGGCAGCACTCGGGCCAGCTGCTGAGCGAGTTCCACTACGGCACGGCCGTCACCTACAGCTGCAACCGCGGCTTCCCTCTGCACGGGGAGCCCTCCATCCACTGCACCACCCGCGACGGCCACAACGGCGTCTGGAGCGAGCCCCTGCCGGCCTGTGGAGGTGGGCTGGGCTGCCTGAGGGTGCAGGGACCCCCAGCAATCCTCCCAGCACCGCTGCTCCGTGTTGGGAAAGACTGGGAAAGTCCAGCCAGCTGGAATTCTTGCCCCAGGATTTTCATCAGGGGCTGAGGCCAGGCAGAGCAGGGGAGGCTGGAGGGCCACCCCGCTGCCCCAGGATCCCCTTTGCCCTCGGAGATGTCTGATATTGCAGGATGCAGGCACAGCATCATCTCTAGGGAGAATGATTTTCAGGCTTAAAATTGCAGCCCTTGGTGGCTTCACAGCTGCCCAGCTCTGCCTGAGGGCCTGTTCTGAGCACCTGCACCTCTTTCTTTTCCAGTGGCGAGCTGCCCTGTCCCACAGATCCAGCACGGGAGGATCGTGGCTGCCCGGTCTGCCTACTCACACAGGGACACCGTGACCTTCGAATGTGACCCAGGCTATGCCATTCGTGGCCACAGAGAGATCCAGTGCCAGCCAAACAACACCTGGGAGCCGCCTGTGCCCGTCTGCGAGCAGGGCAAGTGTCCCAACAGGGCTTAACCTTCCCCTGCTCCCCAAATCCACCTTTTGTGGCTCTTTAACACCCGGGCTGTTCTCTGTCCTGGCAGCTGGCTGCAGAGCCCCTGCCAGGCTGGGCTTTGCCGAGCTGAAGGAGCCCTACAGGAACCGGACGGTGTTTCCCGAGGGGAGCAGGGTGGAATTCGTGTGCCAGCCTGGCTACACCCAGCTCCTGGGGGTGTCACCAGCCATCACCTGCCTCAGGAACCAGACGTGGTCTGCAGCGCTGGAGTTCTGTAAAAGTACGTCCTGCGAGTGCTGAAAGCCTGAAGTGTGAGGCTTGGCTGCTTTCCCACGCTTCCCCAGCCTTGTGGGTGTCCCTGCCTGCTCTCTGTGGTGACGTCCCTGGCTGGGATGTGAGCACAGCTGTGGGCTGATGGAGGCTGGCATTCCCTTCCAGGGAAGCAGTGCCCCAGCCCAGGGAACCCAGCGAACGGCAGAGCTGTTGTCCTGACAGATCTCCTCTTCGGGTCCAAAATTAATTACACTTGTGACAAAGGGTGAGTCTTGCCCTGGCGAGAGTGAAGTGGATTTTCAGCTTTGCACAACCCAGTTCCCAAGTCAGAACTCTTGGCTGCCACTTGCAAGGCTTGTAAAGAAATCTCAAGTGGAAACATCTCACTGTTAAAATAATTAATCCTTCTGTGTGGTCCAGGTACAAGCTGGTGGGAGGCTCCCAGAGAATTTGTGAGGTCTCTGGCACACGTGTCTCCTGGAGTGGGGATCCTCCTGTCTGCCAGCGTAAGTAGGCCACCACAACGGGCCCTAGGAGATGGTTTACAAGATAAAGTGGAACTTCTTTCAAGCCAAAGGTTTTATTGCAAAAGATTTCTCAAGTCACTGAATGTGTACAATATTTCCTTTTTCTTTTCCTTTCGTTTTGGATATGCTTCTGAAAATTGTTTCAAAGATCTTTTATTTATTCTGGTCCAGACTAGGAAGAAACATTTTTTTAAATTGCCTGTTAGTGGGTAAGTATTTCTCACTGGCCAGTCTCTCTCTCTGTGCACCAGTGGTTATGGAAAGGGAGGTAAGAATTGTCCCAGCACCTCCAGACACGGGCACCAAGGGAGTGACTCACAGGAGGGGACAGATTTTCTTTCCCGTGTGTGATTTTTTCCATGCAAAGTTTGTTCCTGGAGAATGGGGTCATTGTGTCACTGCTGAGGTGGTTTCCCCTCCATCAGTGCCCTTCCTGGGCAGTGTGTGTGCCCTGCAGTGCTGACCGTGCCCTTGTCCTGCCCACAGGTCTCACCTGCGCTCCCCCTCCAGCCATCCCCGACGGGACACACAGCGGGGGCTCCAGGGACACCTTCTCCCTCGGGGACGTGGTCACCTACACCTGTGCCTCGGGGCTGGCCCCAGCTGGAGGCGCCTCCCTGTCCTGCACCTCTGTGGACGGGGAGCATGGCACGTGGAGCGGGGCAGTGCCACGGTGCCAAGGTGGGGCTCGGGGTGTGCCCACAGCCAGCTCTGGCACAAGGGACAGCCACAGCTCTGGTAGGGCCTGCGCCCATGGGGAGGCAGCTCACACGACTGATTTTATTCATTCACAGCAGTTAATGGCAGTGTTCAAAACAACTCAAGAGAATTTACACTTTTTTCAACATTTTTCTACGCATCAAATGCTTATTTGGTGGTGCTTTACTGTAACAGCTTTTTCTTTTTGATGCTGGTGGGGAAGTACTATTATTGCTTCAGTTTTCATCACAACTTAATTTGATGTATTACTTCTGAAAAAGCTATAAAAACCAGGATGTTGGTCTCTGATGGAGAAAAGTGCTAAGTTCCTGGAAAAGTTGCATATCACCTTGTCCTGACTGATTGCACTTGTGTAATCTCCCTCCTTTGCTTTCAGAGGGTTGGGTTTTTGGTGGTTGTCTTGCCCTGCCCTATTTCTCACCTGCCTTTCCTTGTTCCCGGCAGAGGTGAGGTGCCCGGCCCCCCCGAGCATTGCCAACGGGCAGCACAGTGCCAGCCCCGGGGCCAGGCACAGCCCGGGCTCGCTGGTGCTCTACACCTGCGCCGAGGGCTACTCCCTGCTGGGGAACGCCTCCATCCGCTGCACTGCCAAGGGAGCCTGGAGCCGGCCCCAGCCCCGCTGCCGAGGTGCGTTCCTGAGCCTTCCTCTGCCCGCCCCTCGGCTCCTTCCTCCTTCTCGGCTCTTGGTTTAGTCAGTGCAGCCAAACCCCCAGGGAGAGGCAGAGAGCAGAGGTGCCAGGGGCAGGAGGAGCCCCTGAGGGTTTCCCTTTCTGTTCCCACTGAGTACAAAGGCTCAGGAACAGCTGAATAACGATATTTGCATAAGGACAAGAGTCAGTAATGTTGAAATGCCCGTGACAGTGATGGCAAGGCCCAGCAGCAGGTGCTGTCCCTGCCCAGTGCCCCTCCACAGCCAGGAGGGGTTTCACATCCCCAGCTCTTCACATCCTCGTGCTCTTCCCTTCCAGCAATTGGCTGCACCAGGCCAGAGATCGAGAATGGAAAAGCGACTGGGTCAGAGACCACCTACAGCCTGGAGGACATCATTGTCTTCGAGTGCAACCTTGGCTATGCCTTGAAGGGCTCTCAAGAGTCTCAGTGCCAGTTTGGGGGCAAGTGGCACCCTCCTGTCCCCACCTGTGAGAAGCGTAAGTGCAAATGAGGGGCAGCGTGGTAGCTGGTTTCTGATCCTCTGTGTGGAGGTAAAGGGGCTGCTCTCAAGGGCTGGAAAGGAAAAACATGCACGTGTATGTCCTGCCGTCCTCCTAATCCCCATGCAAACCCCTGAACAGGCTCCTCCCCTGGGGAGGCGTGGGCATCATCTGGCACCATCCCTGGAGGGATTTAAAAGACACGTGGATGTGGCACTTGGGGACATGGGGTAGTGGTGGGCTTTTCAAACATATATGTTTCTGTGATTCAGACCCTTGGTAAATGTAGGGCTCTTCAAATGAATCCACAAAATCCAGGCTGGTGCCTGATATCATTCACAAGCACAGAAACACCAGAGCAAGTTATTAGGGCCACAGATGGAAATTAACCATTGTAGTTGCCTAAATAGTGAGAAACGATCATTTTTATGTCAATAAGCTCAGAAAACATGAAGGCTGGAAGGTAAGAGAAGGTAGGATGGAAATATTATTCAGTGACAGCCCTTGTTGCTGTTGGGCAGAAGTTGATGGGAAAGAACAAAGTTAAAAGGCTGCCTCACCCTACAGGGGGGGTTTGTGCTACCAGCTCTTGGCTCACTGGGATGTTCTCCCCTCCTTGCAGTGCCGCTGTGTCCTTCCCCTCCAATTATCAGAAATGGCCAGCACGACAGCAAGGGTGTGACAGAGTTCATCCCTGGCGTGGCAGTGAAGTACCACTGTGACCCAGGCTACGTCCTCACCGGGAAAACCACGGTTTCCTGTTTGCCATCGGGAGTCTGGAGCATCCCTTACCCCCGGTGTGAGGGTGAGCTGCAAAGGCTGTTACCCTGAGTGCAAAGGGAGAGCACTGTACTCCCACGGCCTCCCAAAACCAGGGGAGGACCCCTCAGCTCTGGCAGCCATGTCCCCAGCCTGAGCTCTGCTGCTTTTCCCTCCCAGTGATCACCTGCAGCAGCCCCAGCATCAAGGACGGAGAGGTGGCTGAGGGCCGGAGGGCTGTGTACCACCCTGGGGACAACGTCACCTTCCAGTGCCACCCAGGCTTCGTGCTGAGGGGCAGCCCTGGGGCCAAGTGCCAGCCCGACAGCCGCTGGGTGCCTGCTGTGCCCACCTGCCAGCCAGGTGAGCCAGCTGTGATGGGTTTGCCGTGGTACCAGTGCTCCTCCTCTGGGTGAAACCCCTAAAGCTTTGCTCTCTGCTCCTGCCCTGGCAGTGCGGCTCTGCCCTCCGCCCCCCGTCATCGCCCACGCCACGCTCAGCGCCGAGCCGGGGATGAACTTCACCAGTGGCACCTCCGTGAGCTACAGCTGCCAGCCCGGCTTCTCCCTGCTCGGGGACCCCTCCGTGCTGTGCACGGCCTGGGGCAACTGGAGCCTTCCCTACCCACGCTGTGCAGGTGGGGCTGCCTCAGCATCCATCCCGTGCCAGGCTCAGCATCCATCCTGTGCCAGGCTCAGCATCCATCCTGTGCCAGGCTCAGCATCCATCCCGTGCCAGGCTCAGCATCCATCCCGTGCCATGCTCAGCATCCATCCCGTGCCAGGCTCAGCATCCACCCCGTGCCAGGCTCAGCATCCATCCCGTGCCAGGCTCAGCATCCACCCCGTGCCAGGCTCAGCATCCACCCCATGCCAGGCTCAGCATCCACCCCATGCCAGGCTCACCCCCCTGCATCAAGCAAACCTGCCCACCTGCAGGATTGCATGGTATAGGGAAAACCACAGCAGGAGCTGTGCTCATTTTTGTGGCACTGGGAACAAGCTGGTGGCGTTGCTCAAATTTCCCAAAAGGAGACAGGCTTGGGTGTTCTAAATATTGAAATTAAAGGTTTCTGTACTTTACAGCCCAGAGTCGTGTGAAGGCACCACACTGACCAAACTATGTTTTGGGCATTGTTTTATCCTGTTTTTTTTAAGGCCACATAAATTAGGTGCCTGTGTCCTTACAGGCTGAGTGTCATTTGATGCAGACAAATGTCAGACTACATAGAAGATGCATTAATAACTTGGGGTTTAACAGTGCCTATCAATGCACCTGTTTCTCTTTAGCTTCATTTCACAGCCAAGGACATATTTCTCATGCCCATTTGTTTCTTGGCAGCCGGTTGTGGCACACCAACACCGTTGCTATTTGCTGAGCTAAGCCAGGAATATGAAAATCAGACTGAGTTTCCTGTCGGGATGACTGTGAACTACACTTGTCGGCCTGGATACATGGAACAGCCACAGATATCACCAACTATCACGTGTCTTGAAAATCTAACGTGGTCTGAAGCCCAGGAGTTTTGCAAAAGTAAGTTTTGTAGCTGCTTCTAATTGGTTTAAGTTGTTGTGCACGGAAGCCTTGTCATTTCCCCTTCACCACCCCCTCCTTTGGAGGGTTTGGGCAGACTCCTGAAAATAGTGATTCTTTTCCTGTAACACTGAGTAAGAAGCTTAAAATCAGCTCCCTCCCATGAGCAGGGACACCTTCCAGTATCCCAGCTTGCTCCAAGCACTGTCCAGCCTGGCCTTGGGCATTTCCAGGGATGGGGCAGCCACAGCTGCTCTGGGCACCCTGTGCCAGGGCCTCCCCAGCCTGAGAGGGAGGAATTCCTTCCCAATATCCCATCCATCCCTGTCCTCTGGCAGTGGGAAGCCATTCCTGTCACTCCATCCCTTGTCCCAAGTCCCTCTCCAGCTCTCTTGGAGCTCCTTTAGGCACTGGAAGAGGCTCTAAGGTCTCCCTGGAGCCTTTTCTTCAAGCTGAACAACCCCAACTTCCCCAGCCTGTCCCAGCATCACGGCCCTGCCCTTTTCTCAGTTTTGCTTTGTCCTCTCTCTTTAGTGCTGCAATGCCCTTCACCTCCAAATATTGACAAAGGAAACCACGACAGCCAGGAATTGGAGGTTTTTCCCACTGGGATGGTTGTGAACTACAGCTGTGACCCTGGCTACAGCCTCCAGGGAGAGGCATCCATCTACTGCACCAACTCTGGCAACTGGAGCCTCCCTCTCCCTCAGTGTGCAGGTACGCTGTGGTTCTAAGCTTGCAGTTATGGATAGCCTGGGAGTTTCTGCCTGTAGGACTCATCCTCCCCCTTCCCAAAATTCTGAATCCTTTACCCTCCCCCTTTTTTACCCATTTTGCACAATGATTTTAAGCTGTACATACTCAAAATACATTTAAAAACAATTTTTGTAGTTGACATCTCCGTTTCTCCCTATGTTTTCTCCCCTGATAGGTGGCTGTGGTGCACCTCCAAACCTCACCTTTGCTGAGCTAACCCGGGAATACAAAAATCAGCTGGAATTTGCTGTTGGGGACACTGTGCACTACAGCTGCCGGCCGGGACACTCGAGACGCCCTGGAGTGCCCCAAACTCTGACTTGCCTCCAAAACCACTCGTGGTCTGAAGCCCTAGAGTTCTGTAAAAGTGAATAGCTCCATCCATTTGGTGTTGGTTATTGGAAAATGTCTATTTTGTGGGTTTTTTAAAGGAAAGATTCGTACATGGCTTTACTAGTCACATGGTCTGGGCCGCTTAGGGCCTGTTTGAAATCACATCTTTATTGGTGGCAGAACTTGGACAGAGCCTTTTGGTACCTTCTCATAGTGTGTTACACAACCTCGAGAGAGGAGTTTAAACTCAGCCTTGTTCTTTCCCAGGGAAGCAATGTAGACACCCAGAACCCCCCAGGAATGGCAGAGTTGTTGTTCTGACAGATCTCCTTTTTGGGTCAACCGTGAGCTACACGTGTGACGAAGGGTGAGTCCCACGCTGCCTTTGCTGGCTCCATGTCCGAGTTTGGTGTTGGGTAAAGGATCAGAGCCCACTCCTCTGCGCAGCTGTTCTCCCACAGCAGACCTGAACTGGAATTTTGGTTCCAATTACGCCGTAGTTGCCTGCTCCAGAAAGGGAGAATTGTCTAATTTTTCCCTCCTGTGCTCAGCAGATTAATTTGCAAACCAGTTTCAGTTTTCCTTCTCAGATGGCCTCGAGCAGGAGCTGAGAGAGGGAGCGAGGCCGTGCTGCAAGGAAGCTCCAGCCCTTTGGAAATCATTTGGGTCCTGATTTATCACCTGACCAATCTAACCCAGAGTTATGGGGTCAGTGTTGCTCCTCTTGGATCCGGGAAGAAGGAACTTGGCGTCCTTCATTCCCACACGTCAAACCAGCAGAGAGACCTTGGTGATCAGCTGGAAGCAGGAGGCTGCAGAAGGAAACCTCTGGGGAGGGAAAAACCCAAGCTGAAGGACTTGGTATGAACTGGTATTTCTTCTCTGTACCTCCAGGTACAGACTGGTTGGACAGTCCCACAGGAGATGTGAGATTTTGGGACGAGGTGTTGCCTGGACTGGTCTGCCTCCCATCTGTCAGAGTACGTAGGTCACCACTATATTGGGGCCAGAATTGCCGTATAAAGTCCTTACAATTAAAAAGCATTTCCTTTAAATAAATAGAATTAAATGAATAAGACTATTAAAGCATGATATTCCTCTGGGATAGGGTTTTTTTTTTTTATGTTTGTATGTTTGGTTTCTTCTAAAAATCCTCCAGATGTAAGCTTTTGATCTGTCACAGCAATGCAGACTGAGATGCCTGCAGGGACTTGTCCCTTTTGTTTCACAACAGTAAATAAGAAACCAAGTAAAAAATGTGTTTTGTAGTAGAAGAGTGATATTTTGAGTACCACTGAAATGGAAATTTCCAAACCCTGTACTGTTATCTGAAGCACAAGGATGTTTTGCAGGGCTGATCATTGCAATTAGTCTTTTCTTTAGATGGAATTGCTTTGGAAGGCATGAGGCTGGGATAGTAAAGCATTCATGAGAATGACAGTACTGACAGATTTTTACCCCATTTCATGTATTTCTTAGAATATATTCACACTACTCTGTTTATGGGCACAAAACTATGTTTATATATAAAATACTGTGGTGCCCTCAAGGTACCTAAAAGAACTAAAACCCCTCAATTCTTGGAATTATTCTTATCTGAATCTCTAAGTCCTTCCTGTGAAACTCCTCTGAGCACACTGAGAATGGACTTTAGGGCATGTTCATTACGGCTTTGCATCCCTAAACACGAGTTTCTCTTTCAGGGGTGGTGTGCCCAGCCCCACAGATCCAGAATGGGAGGGTGGCTGTCCCCAAGCTCCGCTACACCTACGGGGACTCTGTCACCTTTAAGTGCCACAGAGGCTTCGCCCTGCGAGGCCACCTCACGTCCCAGTGCCGAGGTGACAGGAGGTGGCACCCACCCGTACCTGTCTGTGAGCAGGGTAAGAATCAGCTCTTGGCCTTGTCGGGATTGCACATTCCTCCTGCTTTCTCCTGCCCACTCACCGAAGCTGAAGTTGCTTTTATTTTTCCTGTTTACTCCAACTACTTTAAGGAGAACCCAGAATTTTTTCCTTTCATTTATGTCTCTCTTCACACACAGGAGATGAGCCAGGGCTTGGGTAGTGCTGTAAGTACTGGCATGATTTGTACTTTCTCACACTGCTTGTTGCAATCCATAATCTACATTCTCTTAATTCCCTGGAAATGAGGAATTTGGTAGCTGCAGGACACTGACTATCAGAGAGCTCTGAATTTTTTCCTGGAAAGGTAATACCAGGATGATGGGAAATGAAGGTAAATGTGTACATTTTATTTGCTCAACCATGTTTTTAAACTCTTAATGCTGCATTTAGATGGAGTGTCAGAACGTTATCACCACCCTGACACCACAACAAAGCAAGGTAGGTCTCTTACCTGAAGAGGCAAGATTTGATTTACTAATCACTAACTCATCCTCCCAACCTGTCCTGCTTTTTTGAGGGAACTTTGCAGAGGGTTGGGCAGTGCTGTTGGGGTCAATGCTGTGGGAGGGAGCGTTCAGCCTTCCCCAGCTGCTCAGAAGTTTTCCCTCTTGTCTCTCTGAGCTCTGCTTTGATCTGCACATCTCTGTTTTCAGTACTGCACTGCTCCAAGCCTGCAGATATCACCCACGGGTCTTTCCGTGGCCCAGCAAAAGGAGTTTTTACTGCGGGAACATCTGTAAACTACATCTGTGAGCCTGGCTTCTCCCTCCTGGGGACAGCATCCATTTATTGCACAGCATCGGGAGCCTGGAGCCATCCCCCACCCGTCTGTCAAGGTGTGTTTTGGCTGCAAAGAGCGAAGAACAAAGGACATTTAACAAGCCCTGCCTTAGGGGAAGGTCTGTAGAAGGTTTAAATCTGAGTACAGAATGTGTGATGAGAACAAGCTCGAGTTTTTAGCCTTTCCACAGCCTGCTGGAGTTACAGGGGTCCGGGGTGTTGAGCGCAGGGGAAGAAATTCAAAGGGAGCAGTTGAGGCTGCAGATGGACAATGCCTCAGTCACTCCCTGGCCACCCTTCAGCCCCCCGCTGATTGTCTCTCCCTGACTTTCCAGCTGCGAAGTGTCTGCAGCCTCCAAACATCACCAATGGGAGGCTGCAAGGCAACACCTCTGCCACCTTTCCCTCCGGAGCCGTTGTATCCTACAGCTGCGATCCTGGCTACTCCCTGGTTGGGAATGCTTTCATCAACTGCACGGTGTCGGGATCCTGGAGCCAGCCCCTCCCGCGGTGCAAAGGTGTGTCTGTGCTTCCTCTGCTCTTTGGAATTCCATGTGGGACTGAGGCACCTTCCCAGTTCTGCAGAATGCGAATGAGAGCTAATTCCTGGCTACACCCAGAAGGAATTCAAGAGCAACGTCCTATATAACCGACAGCTGTGTTTCTCATATTTTGTGTTCCCTCTAAATGTCCTCTTTTTACTGCTTCCAATTTCAGAGATCAGATGTGAATTCCCGGATGTCCAAGGTGTTAAAAAAGCCATTAAAGGAAATACTTATCGCTCTGGCACTAACATCACTCTTGAATGTGACGATGGTTACAAGCTGGAAGGCATCAGTCACACCCAGTGCCAAGAGGATTTCAGCTGGGACCCTCCCGTGCCAGCCTGTAAACTGAGTGAGTGCAATGTAAACAAAGCAAAGATTGTGTAAACAGAAGCATACAAAAAGCATTTTAAACATGCAAATGTCTGGCGGTATTTTTTTAAAAAAGGAAATATACAAGGGTGTGGTTTTAAGGAATCTGGTGTTGTGGGTCTCAGCAGTGAGACGTTGGCATGGGGAAGCTGTGGCTGCCCCTGGGTCCCTGGCAGTGCCCAAGGCCAGGCTGGATGAGGCTTGGAGCAGCCTGGGACAGTGGGAGGTGTCCCTGCCATGGCAGAGGGGTGCAACTGGATGAGCTTTAGGATCCCCTCAACCCAAACCATCCTATGATTCTAAAAGGTTTGTTGGTATTGATTAAAGACAGTTGAGAAAGGCTGTATTTTGGTAGAACAGTTTGCTGATTTTCCTTTTTTTCCCCTTCCCTCCAGCGTCCCCCAAGCCCGGGTCAGTAGGCCTAGGTAAGCAGCTTACAAACATTTTTGTCCCCAGCTCAGTGGCCTCAGTGGCACAGCCTCCCTCTGCTTACTCGGCAGATACACCCTGTTGTGCATTTAGTGTACTTCACACGCATAGTGAGAATAACCCGGATTCTTCTCCCTCAGGACTGGCAGCTGCAGCAGCTCTGCTGCTCCTGGGGGCAGGTGTTGCCTGGAAAATCATTTCCAAGCAGAAGGAAGGGTAAGGCAGCTCTGGCTGTTTGTTCCTGTCCCTTGGTGCTAAATCACAAACTTTACACACTTGATACATCTGAAATATTTGCCTCAGAGTGTCTGGGCCTTGTAATTTTGTACCTTCAGCTCAGGCTTGCAAATGATACAACCTGCAACTCATGGTGTGGTGATGTCATTTTATTTCAAGCCTCTCTTTCTTAAAGGAAACCAAACCGAGTGTTCTTTTGCAAGGCAATTCATTGTTTTCTTCTTTTTCACGTAGCTATTATCGTACCTATGAAAACTATAATTACAGAACCCCCCTGAACCCAGACTCTGAACACAAAGGCTCGTGTCTGCCATAGGAGGTATGGATTTATATTCCTCAGTCTAAATATCAGTTAGAGCTGCAATAACTATACTGTCACTTGTTTCTATTGCTGACTGCATTGTCTCCTTGAATGACTGTTTTCCTAACACAATCATTCAAGCAGAAACCTCTTTCCCTTTTGTCTTCTGATAGAATATTTTCTTTTGCTGAATAGAAGGTGTTTTAAATGTATTAGGGTTTTAAACTGTCCTATTTTTCTTTCTGACTCTACCCTCAAAGTGTGTTTTTCCCACAGTCTGGATGGTTGGTGTGCACAGGTCAGACTTCCAGACCAGTCCTTGCTTCTGACTTAAAGCTGCTTTTAATTTGTACAGATTATGAAAAAGCTGAAAAACTGCCTCAGCAGTAGTAGAGTCAGAAAAGGACTGAACTTGGTTCCTGTTTTTTTTATTGCTTTCACACTTGCTACAAAGGTACTTTTACTTACAAGTGAATCTATTTTCTATGGTGGATCTATTGCAGCCAGCAGTGAAATTTCACTGTTAGCAGCACTTCCCCTCTAAAGTGGGACATGTAAAAATATCAGTTTTGGGCGATTTCTTTGAAACAAAGCATTTCCCAGAAATTCTCTCCTCCCTTTCCGGGTGGTGATGGAATCTCTACACACCCGTACAAAAGCAGGAAAGCTCTGATTTCAACACCAGGATATCATCTCTTCCCCAGGCTGGGCGTCCCTGCCGCTGCTAACCAGGCACCGGGCTCATTCCCCGCGGCGAGGAAGCGCCGCTCAGGTGGAGACTGGAATTCTGTGGCCAAAAAAAAAGGACATTTTACTGTAAATCTTCAATGTTCTTTGGCTCTCTGTAGCTACTGGAAGGATCTAATGAGGCTCAGACTGCACGCAGTGCGGGTGCTGCCTCGGAGGGAATTCTGTGTGCAGGTCCTGATGAAGAATATTTCCTTTTTCCCCAAAACACTGGATAACCAAGTGGATAACCCTAAGCCTTGGTAGGGAGAAAAAATGAATAATGCACTGGCCAAACCCCCCGTTTCCTGTCTCCCTGGGCCTACCCACCTGCACAAGGGTGGGAGTAACCATGTGTTAATTAATGCCTTAATTACAGCTGTATTTACATCTTTATTTCCTTCAATGCTTACGTGCAGTGTTCCTCTACCAATGCTTAACCTAATAAAAGCTGTTGATGACAATTCTGTGTCTTCTTTTAGGCCTACCCAGAACTTTTAAGTGTTTTCTGTTTTGGTGTTTTGGTGTTTTTTGGTTTGTTTTTTTTTTTTTTTTTTTTTTTAATTTTTTGGCTGTTCTATTTTAACACTGTTCCACCACACACAGGATTTAACTTCCAAAGGCGAGCAGCCTCGCACAGCGCTGTCCATCCTCAGCTGGCTGTTATTTTTAACTAATTCCTGTTGGTGTTCCAAATGTAGCACCTAAATACACTTTGATTTTTTCCTCTTTCCTTGAGCTGCCCAGGAAGGGATTCGATCTCCTCGCAGCCTGTAACGCGCTGAGGGTGTTGTAAAATGTGGAATATGTCCACATATTCCAAGATTACTTTAAGTCAGGGCGTTCTTTGGTGGAAGATCTTTGTGTACTTTCAATCCTAATCCATAAAAAAGGAGCAGGCAGGAGCACCCCTTAGTCAAGGGCATCCCCGAATGAACTAGCTTTGAGGATGAAGGAAATCAAGGTGCTGATGCATGCGTTTGGCAAAATACTCGAGGCCCATGTATTCTTCAGCTGAACAAAGATTTTATCATCCTGCTAAAAATCCCACTTCCCTGAGCATGCGTTGAACCGAGCCGGGACTGCGTCATTCGCGTGGGAATTAACTCACCACAACAGAGCGGCCGTGCCTGGAAAGCGCCCTAACCCTGCAGCGCTGTGTGCACCAGCGGCCCGGGGAGCTCGCTCCGTGCATTCTCAGCGACGCCCGGGTGAAGAACACCCCGAGCTGTCCCCGGGCCGCCGCCCCTCCGCTGAGGGGGCCCGGCGGGCGGGCCCGGCCATGGCGGCGCCGCGCTGAGGGCGGGCCGGGCGGGGCGGGCCGCGCATGCGCACCCGGCCCCGCGCTGCGTCTCCGGCGGCGCCGGGAGCGAGCGGAGCGGCCGCGGCCGCGGCCCCGCTGCGGGGATGGGGCGGCTCTCGCTGCCGCCGCTGCTGCTGCTGCTGCCCGTGCTGGTGCTGTGGCGGCTCGGCGGGGCCCAGGATAAGAGTGAGCAGCGGCCGCTCGCTCTTTGCTGCCCCGAGCGGGCGGTGCCGGTGGGGAAGGGGCGCTCGGAGCGGCGGGCGCGGCGCGGAGCCCTCAGGGGACCGCGGCTGGGAGGAGCGGTCGGG